>NW_008237244.1:480979-491135 GCF_000691975.1 Corvus brachyrhynchos
GTGTCATTTTCTCACCAATAATCTGCACTTTTATCTTACATGAAACAATTTTTCACAAAAAATTCTGCACTCCTCGTATTTGATAAAGAAGAAGAATTAGAAATAGGTCCAATTTCCTTTTGAAAAGCAGGCTTCTTCTGCTTTTGATTGGCCTTTTCTGTACACTCTATACAAGAAGACAGATAATAAATATAATGATTTGTATAGAAAAGAAAACTGTAAGGATAATGGCCCAAACAGTGTAGGTTTTTTTTGTAATGTTACCATAGTAAATAATAGCAGCATAGTTCATATGGTTCTAGTTATGGCTGCACCCATGTTTCCATTATAAATCCTGTTTTTCACAAGTTTATAATTTAATTTTAATAAATTTTCCCTTGGATGAACTGTAACATAGAAGGTTTCAACAAGGAATGCTTTTTCTTTAATTAAAAAATAGTAATTTTTTTTTGCTAGTCTCAAGCCATCTGTTAATCAAAAAGAACAATTTACTTGTTTACAACAATGTTTTGTACCATCTAAAAGAAAAAAACCCCAACTTCAAATGAAGTAATGAAACGAGGCAATTGATTAACCTATAGCAAACTGTCATCAGTCTTGATTGTGAAACAAGTTTTTTTCTCGTCTGGTGAATGTACTTTTTGACTACACATACTAATACCTCCTCCAAGCCCCCATTCTGTAGTTAAGCATATGCTTAAACTCCCTCTTCAACAGGAATGCTTTCCAGAGCTCAGGCCCTAGAAATATATACATATTTAATTAGACGGTAGTGCTTGAAGATAATTCAATCCTCTCCAAGCAGCATGTGGTTTTACTGACTTTTGAATGTCTAACAGCAGTGTATTTTTGCTTCTGTGTATTAATGATCAAATATTGCTTTCTTTCCTCCACACTAGTCCTGTGTCTTGATGGGCATATTTTCTATTCAGGGAAAGGTGAAGGTATACCTGAATATCTGCTTAATCCTACAATGCCTCTGCAGACAGCACTTACTGATTTCACTAAGTATTTTACATTGCTCGGCCCAAGCAAAATGATAGCTTGTTTACCATGTATTCATTTGATTGTTCTGTGTCATAGCTCTGGAATTACTTAAATGCAGAGATGTGTGTTAATAGGGAATATTATTCATTAAACATAATGGCAATGGATCTATTTTACTGCATATTAATATATTATAGTGTTTCAGAGTATTATGCTAATCTATTTTACTTTACATGGTTAGATATTAGTGACATAATTTATTAGTGGCATAATTTAACACTCTAAATATAAATATAAAAATAATATTTCATCATTGGATAATAATATATAACTATCAGAGATGCAGGAAGGTGCAAAATTTTAAGCAGCCATGCTTAGGAAATTTGGAAAAGATGTGTGGAAAAGATCTCCTGACAACAAGTCAAAAACCAAACCTGGGCAAGCACCAAATCATCAAAGGCCCCCAGGAGGAGCCACTGCTTATTACTCTGCAACAACCCTTCTGATTTCTCCTTTTTAGAAAGGGAAATACCCGCTGTGCTACTCAAAGACTCTCAGCTGCTGAGACCATCATGGTCTTCTGCAAAGTGGGGGTGGGATAATCCTGTTGAGGAGAGGTGGGATAGCTGCTGTCATGTGCAGGGGAACCAGCACTGTCCTAACACTTCTCAAGTACTCCATGGTTCATGAGGACTCTGTCTGTGAACACACTTTACATTCAGGGTGCTCGATGAATTCTGGTCTAAAAATAGGATTCAGCTCTTATTCTTACACCCTGAACACCAGACTCATTCTTGGCCTTTATCCTGCACTAGAGCATCTGCACTTATAGTCAGTGGAGCTGCTGCCTTCCCACAGCTCAAGGACATTCCATGCCAAAAAAAGATGGTTTATGCCAACTGCTGGTGTCTGTAGCTGGGGACTCAGGATGAATGAAAGGGACAATGCAAAGCTATGGGGCAGCAATATGGGGGCATCACTAGGCTGTGGGACTCCCCCTGAATAGTCACGTTCCTCATCTTATCCTCTTCCTCCCTGCTTGCTCTGTTGTGTGGTCCCATGTACTGGGAATCTAGCAACTAAAGAGACCACTGCTAGGGACATTACAGCTAAAAGGAGAATACTAATAAAACATAGGAGCCTCCATATTACCACTTGCCTGCATGATAAACAGCTCTACAAATGTTAATTTCTGAAATGTTACTAGAAGTACAAGCAGTACATATTGCTTCAGTGCTGCTGCACACGGCTTGTGCATTTAGGGGGAATGTGTTTAGCTTTTCTATTTATTTACTAGGGACACAAATTTTAACAACATGAAATATTTTGCTTGTATGATATGAACACCAGTAGTTTAACATAAACTATGGAAGGAATCCAGGCTGTGTTGACATATTTTATGAATGTTATGGGATGCCAGATTGGAGGTGTACATCTGTGTGGGTTGGCCAGTCATCCCACTGCCGTCTGTGTATCTGTATGCTTAAATGAATTAGCTATTATAAAAACACTGCATAAACAAGTTTAATGCTGTGCACTTTCCTTTTGCTGATCTAAATGTATCTGAATTGCAGCAAAGAAAGCTAACAATGATATCGAATTACTCTTTCACTACCCTCATGTAAAAAGTTGGAAAGCTGTGCCCCTTAAACCATTTCATCTCCATCACTAAGGACCCCACTCTCTCCCTCTGACTCCATCTCCCTCTGTGTCATTGGCAGCAATCTTCTTGCAGCCCCTCATGGCGGGAAGTACCACTGCATAATCCTGCAGTCAAAATCATTACCCAGTGACTGCCATCCACAAGGTCATTCAAGGTCGCTGAAATCCCTTCCAACCAGCTCAGCCTGGAGCAATGACTGCCAGAAAGCAGCACCAGATTGCCCTGCTACCAGTGCCAGGATACCAATATAGAAGTCAGGAGCTGTGAGATACCTTAGGGATTTCTCATACCTGAGGCCATCATGCAGGCTATAAAGTCAGACATGGGAATTGGAAAGAAATTGCAAAGAAATCTTTTTTCTCCTGTGTATCTGAAAATTCTACAACAATTCTTTGTTGCTACTTTTTTTTTTTTTTGCACACCACATAGCAACAAATGCTTTGGGTTCAATTATTGTAACATTTACATTTGCCAGAGAATAAACATAGGAACCTTAGTGATCAACAAATTTGGTAAGAAGTGGGATACTCAGCACTGAGAAAAATCACAGGGGAACAGGAAAATCAAGCAGTTTTTGTCTTACTGTATGAATAAATATTTATAAGCTTGACTCTATGCATCTTGTTCTGAATATGCTGGTCAAATGGAATAAAAAATGGATTCGAAGAAAAGTTTCTGTGTTTACTTAGGCAATTTGATCTTTGAGTCAAATTAGAAACAATAAAACATTCTGAACTTTTTTTTCAGCTAACAGTTTGTAGGCTAATTTTGAATTTGAATTCGTTCCAAGCATGATAGCTTAGATTTGCCCCAGATGGACTTTCAGTTCTGTTCAAATCACTTGACAGCACCATAACAGCCATTTGTAACTAAGTCTGCAGAAATGGGCTGGCACTTGCAGCCTACTAGTGTTGCTGATCTTTTTGTATGGGAAAAGCACCCATAAATCACAGTGCATTAAAAAGGCATATGCATCTCAAGCAAACATCATGGAGAATCCATTGTCCTGTAGATACGTATACAAATAAGTGCAAAGCATCACTTAAATTTTATATAAGGCACATATTTTTTGGAAGGCAACCAATGCAGTTTCACATGCTGTACTTTTTCTAATCTGACTGACTCACAGTCTTGTGATAGTGAGATAAGCTAGGTAGGCAAATTTTTACAGAGTTGCAATTACTGAAATTGTCATTACGCTGCTCACTGTAAAATAAATATAGATAGAAGTGAAATTATGCACAGGCTAGAAGTAGAAAGTGTTTTGCTTCTGTTTGCTAAATTAATCTCTTCCTAAATGGCTGCAGGCCAGGTAGGTTAGCATTTGTGGTTTCAAAGGTTTTCAGCGCTTGCAATGAGCCATGAAATTACTGCATGCTGCTGAAAATGGCAGCTGATGAAAGGAAAAGAGCGAATCCCAAAGGCAGAAAGACAGGAGGAAGCAAAATTACAGGCAGAAAGTCTGATTTTTGATGTTGCTCATTGTGAAATGTACACCCAAACTTTTAATAAAACATAAAACATTAATAAACCTGCTAACAATTCCTTACAATTTCTTTTGAAGTCTCAGTATAATTTCTGAATACTTATTAAAACAGGCAATGATTCAATGGTGGCTGAGCAGATTCTGTCTGCCGGATATGGTATATTGGTATACTAGTGACTTTTGAAATTAGATTTTTATTGATGTTTTTTAATTGAATTATCCAAAGGATTGATGTTTTCTGTTAATAATGTGACCCTAAACTCTCGAATTGTTGATCAAGTTTAACTAATATTAAATTAGATATTCAATGGCAAAACACAGTGTATGATCAATGCTGCTTCTCCATTCCAAATCCTCTCAACTTGGTTGGGAAAATAAATGTGGCTTCAGCTAATCTTATTGCTATGAGCTAGTTTATTATATTATACGTATATGCCACAAAAATGACAGCGTTACTTCTGGGGAGGGATGAAACAATGATTTTAAGCACTAAGAAAAAGAGGATACTAGAAGAGGAATAATCATGCACAGCAGTAGCTGGGATATTTTAGTTTAGTACCATTTTAGTTTTAAAGAAACATGCAAATGACAAGTCCTTTGGGTCAGTATCATGTGATCAATTCTTTGGCTGAGTTATCTACTACTTTCAAAGATTCACAGTGTAGTAGGATCATTTGTAATTTCTTTGTAAATATTAAAACACGGTTTTTGATAGAAGAAGCTTGTTGACAAAAAATAACATAAACAATTTTCAAGGACATAACATTAAGAAATCATGTTTCTATTAAAAAAAATAGTGAGCAGATTAATGAATTATCCTATAATATGGTTATATTCTCAAGGACTCTGTGCAGGCAGATAATTTGCTTACTGTGATCAACCTCAATGTACTTTGGGGTACTTCCTTGCAGAAATAAGCCTGCATCTAATATCTTCAGGGACTGAAGAAGCTTCTACCTTTCTGATATGATTAGCTGTGTAAAGCAGTGTCTGGTTTTGTGGGCCCTTTAAATAGACAGATTTGAATCAGGCAAGGCAAGCAGGCAAGATATGAATTCACTACTATGTCTACAAGACATAGAAATTAGGGCCACATCCTAAAATTTCATTGATAAAGGCGAGTGGTTTTAAAGGTTTATTTACCTTAACACGGTACTTTTGACCTGAATTGTCTCCAAAACTTTTTGTATGTGTTCTGTAAGACCCTGAAATTGTCTACAGTTAAAGGCGGCCACTGGGAGTGCAGTATAGGATGAGAAGTGGAGAGAAGGTATTTTGGCAAAGGGACCTGGTCAAAGGCACTTCTGGAGAGTCACAGGCTTCTTGGGGTCTGTTGGCTTTTAAGGTATTGTCCACCTAACAACGAAGCACACAGAAAATTGCATCCAGGCAATCACACTGTAATTTGAATGGAGGCTTAGAAAAATCTTAGCCTGCCTGAACTGTGTCCCTGCTGTATCCCACACAGCAGAGCTGCCATGGCCAAATATCTTCCAAACAGAAGAATGCACTGGGCAGGTAAAACTGCAGGAGGAATATCACGGGTAAGAAGAAAGCAACTGCTAAATTGGAATCACAAGCATGTACATACAAACAAATTGGGATTTTGAGTGCCTAAGTTCAGTATGTGGTAATGCATGTGCAAAATATCACGCCCTTATCTATTCAGTTGCTCACTCATACCACACTAATCACTGTCTCAGCACCTAATTTTGAAGACTATAAATATTTTATTATCCACACAAAAATCAGAGGTGGTAACTGAGCTCAAGCTGTGCCCTGAGGAAAATAAAGCAAATTGTGCCACATAATAAAAGATAGATATACAAAATCATTGCATGGACATAATTCATATTGTGGAGTCCTATATTAGATCAGAGTAATCACTTTACTCATTATATACTGTATGCTATAGAAATAGGTGTGTACTACATACATATATTGTAACATAAGAGACATTTTTAATTATGTTTTTTTTTAAAACTTGAAACATAGAACATGCTTACCTCTCAGTGTGATAGGAAGAATTTACTGCTGCACTACAGAAAAAGGTAGCACAGCACATGTCCATCATTTAAAACCAAATTGTGTATGCTCAATCTATATTCTCTTTTACCAGACTGAAGGAATCTTAAAATCCTGTAACAGAAGACAAACATGTCAGCATATACCAAGTCACACATGCACAAAGAATAGCACTGAGCTCTGTGGAAAAACACAGTAATTTTGAAGCTGTCTTAAAAACCGAGAGATATTTCTGATTTTTTAAATCTTAATAGTCAAGCCACTTTAAACTCAAGGGAAGGAAGGAAGGAAGGAAGGAAGGAAGGAAGGAAGGAAGGAAGGAAGGAAGGAAGGAAGGAAGGGAGGAAGGAAGGAAGGGAGGAAAGAAAGAAAGGAAGGAAGGGAGGAAAGAAAGAAAGGAAGGGAGGAAAGAAAGAAAGAAAGAAAGAAAGAAAGAAAGAAAGAAAGAAAGAATCCCAAGAGTAAAAGTCTATTTAAAAATACATGAGAAAAAATTAGTTGAGAATAAAAGAATACTCATGAGTTTTGGACTGAATTCAGCTGAAGTCCCATTTAAAAAATAAAAACATTGTTAGAAATGAAGATACAGAAATCTACAGCTGAGGCAAAATAAATTCTGGCAATGTCACTCTTTCTTCCTGGTCATGTAGAAGAGAATTTTTGGGTGGATGCTCCATAAGGAAACAATGTTACGTGTGATAAGTAAAGATACAGAGAATTATTTGATTGATTATTCTGTAATGAATGCATGGGGAATACCTAAGTGAGTTTGGGCAGAGAAATAAATTAATTCCATATGTAGAGTGCTGCACAGAGAGGAAATATAATGCAGGCAGGACTTGTAGAGGAAGTTACAATTTACATGCAGTTTCTGTGAGGAAGAAAAGGGGCAGAGGGAAAGAAGGCACCTAAATCACTCAGCAGGCTATGCACTGTCTCCCTGAATCAAGAAAAAAGAGTTCTAGCTCCCAAAACTTCCAGTCTTTGCTACTGAGAGAGCATTAGGTGAAGTGGGTTACTTCATTAGATTAAGTGTGAGTTAAAATTGTGTGTGAGTATATATTGCATGTGTGAACTGAACAATATCACTTCAAGTGTTTTGCTACTGAAGATTTAAGTCTGATGCTATACATTCTTTATTACCACCAAATAAAGAATTAAGCATAATGATTGCACCATGGACATACACACCATGCAGAAATAAACAGGTCTATACTGCTGTGAATCAATGCAGTCTTCAATTCTGCCAAAATGATAGGAAGCATTTTCCAACTAGATTGCCCCTTTTCTTTGTGGTGTTGTAGACTCACACGCTTCCTCAGCAGGATTCATTTTGAAGATGGAGAGGTTTGACTAAGTGATTTGATTAAAAGTGATTAAAATCAAAGCTATTTCTTCCTCTGTAGCAGGTGGAGTTTCATAGCACATGGCTTCATAGAAGCATGGGTTTGTTTCAATTCATTTGACCTCCTCTCTCATGCACTGGATTAGAAATGAAAATGAATCTCAAAACAAATCTCCAAAGAACTGCCATGACCTGTATAGTTTCACCTCACAGTATGCCCAAGGAAGCTTGAAGATCTCCATTTTGCCCTACCTTAGTTATCTTTGAAAACTGATTCTTTCCTGTGGGAAGGAGATTTTATTTGTTCCCTGTAGGATTCAACCATCTTTCTTCATCTATTGTTACTAACACAACTCAATTCAGTTTGTTTAATTGCAGATATTTTGCAGCAGAAATTGCAATTAAAAGTAGGAACCATAAGTGATATGATACAGCTTTTCCCCATACGAATTAAAAATTCAGACTTTTTGGCATCGCTGAGTTTGAAGCTGAACCACATGTTTTACTCTTGCACAAGATTGATAATATGTTCCCAGATGACATCTTCATCTACCTATGTATGTGAATATTCTTAAAACTAAGGTGTTATAGGCTTGGTGCGACTATTACTGAAACACTGAACCTCAAAAAATTGCAAGGAGTTTGGTTAAGAGCCACAGGAATGACTGATAATACAGATCTTGCCTGGTAGAGAGATACAAAGCTTTATTTCTTTAGTTTGTCAAAGAGAAAGGAAAAGAAGCAACTTGATCAGAGCCTATAAGTAAATGCTGAGGCAGAAGGTCTCTGCTTGCAGAGGGCTCTTTCTACCTTCAAAGACTGAACAAAATTCAGTATATGGCAGGTAAAGCCAGAAAAAATCCAAGCAGAAATGGCATAATGTCCTAAACGCTGGAAATAATTAACTACAAGAAGTTTTTACCTAAGGAGGTGATAGACATCACTGGGAATGCTACACTTGACATCTTTCTAAAGGCACAATTCATCACAAAAGCATTGGAAGCAGTGAAGTTACAGCTTCTATTTTATGAAGAAAGTCAAGTTAAATTATCATTATGTGTCTTCTAGTTTAAAAAAAAAGCAGATCTACAGGCAAACAAAAGAACAGGTGGCAGTTATAAGAACAGACAATTAGAGAAAAAATTAGACAAGCCAAGCCAAACCATTGTGAATTCCTCTTGTTGATTATTCAGGCCACATGTTCTCTTTTCAAAATTTGCCAAATCACTTGTGCTCACATAGGAGCCCATCGTACTCAAATACATCACATTTTTCCACTCATAAAGTAGTGGCCTTTTGAACTGTTAAAGTGATATTTAGTCAACAGAAACAGAAAAGACAAAAGTACCTCCCCAGTAGAGAAGTGTATCCAGGCTAAAAAACAGGCCAGACCCGTCTGTTTCTGAAAGCAGTAGCACGCCAGGGAGTGAGATAGCCAAGGCATAGCCAGCTTCAGCCCAAAGAGCCAAGGCCTGCTTCCTGATGTGCCAGATGGAGCCAGACCTCAGCACAAGTCACAAGCAGAACTTCAGCTCACATCTCCACATTCTTTGTGATATCCCTTAACTGCACTGTTATCTCAGTCCACCAAGGCTGTATAAGGGAAGAAAGAGGAAACAGGCTGGACATGTTTCAAGCTGTCACCTTCCACATCCCAGTTACCTGTACACGCTGCCACTGCTGTGGAGCTGCTTGGCAAAGTTGCTACTCTGGCAAACAGTACTAGGTATTACTGGTAAAGACAGCCTGAACTGAAGGTCTGTCTTCATCTGAAACACAAGCATGAAGACATTCTTAAGATGCTGGAAGCAAAGAAGTAACCTAAACTCATGACCCCACTGATAACACCCCCCATGCACACTAGTAACAATATTATGTCAAGGGAAATATATATATATATATAATGGTTTTATTAAAATTTTTTTATGCATTTTCTCCAAACACTGACTTTCATGCTGCTCTTTCGATGCAGCAGTGTGGAGGAGCACAGCAGGTTAAAGCTGCCTCAGCTGCCTCTGGTGAGTGAGCAGGGGCTCCAGGAGGCTGAGGACTGCAGCTTGCTTGCTCAGGGTTTTGCTAATTGTCAAGCAATTGTCAAGGGATGGTTTTGTTATCTTGATTTGTGTTTGCAAAGACCCTCTCCTACTGAACAGACCTTCCTACCTTTTGCTGCTCTTATTTCTACTCAGTTATTTTAGCAGCCTCTGTTTCACCACCTACCTGAGTCATGGGCAGTGGATGAGTGAGTGGAAAGCTACAGACTCATGTTTGCATTCAACATGTGAGGATAAGGGACAAACCCCAAGCAGGACTCAGGAAAAGGCATATTCAAAAAGCATTCAGATGGTTAAACACAGGCAAATGGGGAAATCTACACTTGCTTTTGTCAAAATAAAAGAACATATGTATAAATTGTCGTCTACTTTCAGGACCCAGTCCTGCTTTCTCCAAAACCATAAATAAAAAAGTTCAAGCATTTATTTAAATGAATATATAAATTATATAAAGATACAAAGATACAAAGATATAAAGATATATACATAAATCAATCCTCCAAGTGGTCATTCCTCCACATGTTGCGATGTCCCCTTCAGGATGATATTATGTCCAGGTAAACAAGATGTGTTTCCTATAATGGTGCAAAATTCCT
>NW_008237244.1:491240-609376 GCF_000691975.1 Corvus brachyrhynchos
TTCCTGCTGGTTTGCAGAAGATGCCATCATGTGTATTATGAGCTTTTACATCTTTACCGAATGGTTGCTTTTCAGCAATACATTTCTCCAACGTGCTCAGACTAAGAAAATAATAATTATGTAGAAATAGAGGGAATGGAGGGAATTCAAGGAATAGAATATCTGAAAGCTCTGTAACAGAGAAAATGTCTCCTTATGAATAGCCTCAGTGGACATCAATTTATCAAAACCCAAGAACGACATTCAAGGTATTTAGAAAGTCTATAAAGATGTTTTACGAAGATGGCACAGGGAAGAAAATATCCCTCTCTTATGAGCAGGGAGTTCAACTTAGAATTTCAAATTGACTTATCATATGATGCATTATTTAATAAATGCTAGCATTAATTTTTGAAGAGTTCAATTTCCACAGTATTACTGGGCCAAATGGTTGATGAGGATCACAATTAAAGAAAGATGCACCATTCTTTCGGCTAAAAAAGAAATATCAAACAAAGTCAAACTGTCATCATTACACAGAATAAAGGTGGCCTCTAACTGCCAAAAATATGTGACAGATGTATTTAAAGTTCTGATAATATTTAAATCAAATTTCTTGTAGTCTGACCCTATACAAAAGCTCAAGATCCTCTCCTAGACTCACTTAAAATATTTTAAAAACAAAAGCTTCTAGCCCAGGAAAACGATCTGGTCAAAGAGAAGAGTTTCTTTTAGGTCTATATCTGAGATGAGTTTTCATCACATCATCTATTACTCATTTTCTGGTTTTTTAATGAAAAAAATCTGAGCAAAAATGTTAGCATTTACTTACCCTGCCAGCCATATATGTTATACTAAATAATATTACTGCTACAAATAAACATTGGCATTTAGAAGAAATGAACCATAAAAGACAGTAGGTCTCACAGATTCATGGATTATTATGCTGAAAAAGACGGTTGTGACCCTCTAGTCTGACCTTCTGCATAATGCAGGCCACAGGACTTCTTTGAATTAATTTCTTATTGAACCAGGGCATCTCCAATAGACTTAGAGTTCAAAGGCTCCCATCGCCTACCACCTTTTCCATGGTACACAGAGCTCCTCCATGCAGATCCTAGTTTGCCACATCACCTTTGCTTTTGGATTCAGAGAAAAAGATTAAATTAAATATTTTTTAAAATATGTTTCATACCCCTAAAGATACTTTTGTGAAAAAAAAGAAACAAACCCAAACAACACACACCTAAGTGAAAAATGTTAAGAATTTCCATTCTTCCAGCAAAAAGTGGAAAATGCATGCCAAAATGTGTTTTGATGAGAGGGTGAAGAGAGGAGTTGGTGGGAAAAACGGTCCAGTAAAAGATTTCAGCTATTCTCTTATAATCTCAGCACAATTGCCTTCAGGGACAAAAATTAGTTTCTTTTCTGATGTGCCATTTTGGAAGGACCTGAACCCTCAGCTGCCCTGTCCTGACACCACTGCAGGGGACAGAGGGCTTCTCCCTCATCTTCATTCCTCTTGAATTCTGTCTGCTTTGTCACAGCCATGAAAAGGCACTTCAGATGCCGTTAAGAGAAATTGATGCTGAGTACAATATTGATGAAGCATCTGGCATTTCTAGCTTGGGACCAGGACTGCATTGTAGTTCGGACCGCACAAAACAGAGCAGAAGGAAAACCATGTCATAGAGACAATGTTTCGAAGACAAAAAGAGGATAATGTGTAGTTTCAATGTCATCTTCTCTTATCTTGGAGGTCCAGTACAGAAGAAAGCACAAAAACTTGAAAGTTGGCCTGCTGGAGGTTAACATCCACCTTTTAGCTATTGAATCAGTGCTGAGTGGGCACTGGCTGGGCCTTGTACATGAAGACAAGTAGGGCTTTTTTTCTGAGTAGATAAAGAGTAGAGAATCACTTGAAGACTTGTATAGAGAGGATTCACTTGAAAACCTGCCATTCCTGCAAGGATCTGCAAAATAGTTGTTACAAAGACCAATATTGTCTCATTATTTTCTTGAGGTTCCCTAGCTGCCTGCGCCATCTGCTTTTTTTGAGTTCCTATGCCATAATATATAAAGCTGATCCATGGCTTGGACATGAAGAATAAAAATCAAAGGCATGAGGCAAAGATCATGTCCATGTGATTTTTAGTGGTGTGAATAACAGACAGGATGGTGCTGCTGCTTATAGCAACACAGAAAAGTCTGGAGCAGAAAGAACGAGATTTTTCTTAGTCATGTTGCACTCAAGTTGAAAGCTGCATCCATGAAGAGATATAAAGGTTTAGCTTTTCAACACAAAGATCAGTTTCAGGACAGAGCACTAGAGTTACACATATATGATTCATCTACACAGTGATGGTAACTGAAGTTGGGTTATTTAACTAAATTGCCAAGGTATCAGATGCTGAGGAAATGTTACAGCATTAATGTCTTCGAAGAGTAGAGCTGACACACAGCATAACATTGGGAGGCCAATGTCCATGGAAGCTTTATCTGGTATTGAATGTTATGGTTCATTTTATCAAAATGGTACACTGTACTCAGAGTCCATGCTTTTCCCTGGCTACCCATCTACTGCCAGGTCAAAGTGTTGGTTATAATCTTTAAATCCCTACAAAGCTTTAGGGTCTGCAATTCTGGAGACTGTCTCTCTATTTTATATTCTCACACAACACTTAATCCTGGTTATGGCTGTTTCAGGTAAATGGGAAAAAGAAGTAAAGGATGCTGTTTAATGAAGCCACAACTCAATTTATTTGAGAACTATTATCTGCACCATGAAGCCATTTGTTAATCTTTCCCAACTGAAGAAGACTGCCACTAACTCCACCCCACTGAGCCCCTGGATTGGTTTGTCTGTTAGCTATTAGGAACTGGAATCTATACCACTATTTTTTTAAGAGATGCCTTCCCCTGAAGTCATTTCCAATGTAGATTCATGAGGAAATATTTTCTGCCAAGGACTGAATAGCCTCATTAGAGAACCCTCTCAGATAAACTTTGGCTAATAGTAAATAGGTAACTTCATGACTGATTAACCAGCCAGGGTAAAACAATGTATCTCACCTCATACTGAACAGTATAAAGGTGAGAGGAGCAATATTTTGAAAATATCTAATGTATTACATCTCCAGCTGAATATGTTGATCTTGGGGTAAGGACCACTAATCCAGATATGTGAGCAGACTTTGGAAAGACAGCAGAGTTTTTATCCCTTTCTGTATATAAATCTACATCCATTAGTACATAGGAGTCAAAGGGAATTGGGGAAGCGGGGTGGGGGAGAGGACCCTTAAAAAACATGTCCTTCTCATTCTAGCTCAGTATACAAGACAACATTTTTTCTAGGAACTGTGGGCACTCTATTGTCAAAAGCCATGTTAACACCAGAGTTACTACTTTGAAGAAGACTTCTCCTCTCCTCGTATGACACTGGCCAGCAACTTGAGTTTTCTTTCTGTGTTGTTTACCCATTCATAAACTGAAGATGGTGAAACTTTCCTTAACCACAATCTATCATATTTGAGAAGCTCTGGAAATCCAGTGAAATTCCCACTGACTGGAGAAGGGGAAGCATAATAAATTCCCATTTTTAAACATGAAAAAAGAAAGACCAGGGAATACAGGCCAGTCAGCCTCCTACCTCTGTTAACAGGCAAGATCATGCCACTGTTTAACATCTTTGTTGGTGACAAGGACAGTGGGATTGAGTATACCCTCAGCAAGTTTGATGATGACACCAAGCTGTGTGGTGGGTTACCATGCTGGAGGGAAGGAATGCCATCCCGAAGGACTTTGACAGGCCAGAGAGGTGGGCCTGTGTGAGTCTCACGAAATTCAGCAAGGCCAAGTGCATGCAGGGCAGGGTAATCCCAAGCACAAACACAGGCTGGGCAGAGAATGGATAGAGATCAGCACTGAGGAGAAGGACTTGAAGGTGTTGGTTGATAAGAAGCTCAACTCAAGCCATCAATGTGAACTTGTAGCTCAGAAAACCAACTGTATCCTGAGCTGTATCAAAAGCAGTGTGGCTAGCAGACTGATGGAGGTGATACTCCCCCTCTACTCTTCCCTCATGATCACCCACATGGAGTTTTGTGTCCAGCTCTGGGGACCCTGGCATAAGGGGAACGTGGACTTCCTGCACTGAGTCCAGAGAAGGGTCATGAAGATGATTAGAGGGCTGGAGCACTTCTCTCATGAAAAGAAGGTGAGAGAGATGATGTTTTTCAGCCTGAGGAAGAAAAGGCTCTGTTGCAGGCATTGTGGCAGCCTTTCAGGACCTGAAGGGCACTACAAGAGTGTTGGAGTGACTGTTCGCAAGAGCACATAGTGATAGGACAAGGTAGAGGAACAAGTGTTTTATTTCAGATTATGCTAAGATAGAATCCACATGAATATACCTCTGCTGAGAACCTTTTTCCAACTCAAATGTCTTGGCAATTTAAAAAAACCCATATATATAATGCCAAAAGTAATTAAAACGTATTATGAACAACTTCTTGCCAAATTATCCTGCTTAAATGGCAACACTTTTCAAGTCACATGACTTAACCCTTGACAGAGAAAAAAACAAACAGCAGAGCCATTATCTTTGAAAATTTATTTTATAACTTCATTTCAATCCCAAGTTAAATCCTTGAAGCTTTGGATGCCAAATTTCAAATTACTGTTTATTTGGAGATTTTTTTCACTATTGGGCTTTAAAGCTCGGAAATGAAAGTTTATAAGGCAAGTGATTATCCATCTGATTATTGTGATACCCCTGGGTGCTGCTATAACTTATAATGTATTCTTAGAGTATGAATAGAAAAAAATAACAACAAATATAAAATAAAGAAATAAAGGTAAAAAAGTGATTATTTCATGGGTTATAGCACTACGCTATTAGAGACTGATTTTATCTGTTTAAATGTACTCTACTGACCCTTTATAGATCTGCTCTTCCAATGATCCTTGTTACTTACATTAATATTAATCTATTCACATATCATTCCTCAAAAAAAAAAGCCAGTAACACACAACACTGCAATGTGATCTAAGGATATCTAGTTAAAAAATCCTTTGGTCAGGTTAATTTAAGAATTTTTTCTCTGTCACTAATAGACTAATGGAAATTATGACAGGTGTTGTTAAACTTTTATATATATGGCCCTTGATACCATCTGAAGCACTTTTTTCTTTTTGCCTGAAGACCAGTATTTGGTAGTTTAGAGGTAAACATTATTTTGGCTTTCTTCTGTTAAAACAATGTGAAGTGGAAGTCCCATTAATAAAAGATGTCTGTTAAGAATAAATAATCCAGGTAGGGTGCTGTCATCTGTAAAATGTTGTTACTCAATAAATAGCATGAGTTGCATTGTCCACTGGTGATTCAGAGAATTCTGGACCCAGCAGCCTTTGCGGGTTAACCTCTGACAGCTATAGTAAGAAGGATAAAATGTACCATCTCTAAGAAAAGTTGAAAATCTCCAGAGTTTATCTGAAAAGCTTCAGAGTCTAGCTATATTTAGTATTTTTATAATCTCTGGTGTATTTCGAAGTTTTAACTATCTATGCATGGCATTGACAGATGAAGTATCAAATATTTAAAGCATAGGCTGGTATCAAAGCTGCACTTGTTTCAGAGAAGGTATTTAAACATATGGGTCTTTCTGTTTGCTCCAAGAGGCACTCCCAGATACCCAGCCAAGTGCTTTGCTCTCACAGGACTTGCTTCCTTCAGAGGAGGTCAGCCACCTCTGCAGTGCAGAACTCTTGGCTCAAGATGTCCCAGGGCCCCACCTGGCAGCTGGGAGTCCTGGAACTTTTTTCCTTGTGATGGGTTTTCAATTGAAAGTTCCTGGTGTACTGTGAGTAGGATCAGAGCCCACCAGAGAGGTTTTCAATTGCAAGACACTAAAAGCACCTTTTACATGCCTCGGAGCATGAATGAAGTTTGAAGGTACTGGTGTTATGGACAAGAACTTTGAGGCTATTTGAGACATTAAGGATGTTCTTGTAGTTCTTTTTAGATCTAGCCTGTGTTGTTCATCATCGGGGCTCTGAACTCTCTGGGACGGACCAAGAGAGGAACACTGTCTCAGCTTGAATCACTAGCAGCACAGCCATTTCCAGCAACACTGCTGGGATATAGCCCTATATCTCTATTTCTTACCTGTATTACATTATTCAGAAAGCTAATTATCAGGAAACAAACTAACTAGCAGACGAGATTTCGTTGCAAATATTGGAAACCAAAAAGAAAAGGTCCATAAACTGAGCACCTAACTTAAACATGCTTTAACAGAATACTAAGAAAATGGAACAGTTTGGAGAAACAAACAAGTCTGTTCTACTATTATGTTGTCAGACCCTAACTTGAGGAACAAATCACACATTTTCCAAGAAATTTTTTACTTTGCCATAGGCAAGCCAAAGAGCCCTTGAAAATCCAAGATGTATCCTGTCTAAGTATTAACAGGTGACTTACATTAATTTGAATACCCATCTCCACTATTAGTATTCCACATTAGTGGTTTGATTGCATCCTATGATCCAAGTTCTGCCTTTCAATATCTGTGCAAATCATTGCATACCTCAGAAAATCTCTGCTGCGCGTGTGCAGAAGGGACTTTCTTCTTATGCTAAATGGTAGGATAGAAAATCACAACAATATGCATACCAATATGGTTGCATGAGTGATGTCTGATATATTTTATTAAAGTAATTCCTGTTTTTAACATAAATCATAAGCAGAGAAAATTATTTATCATAATTTTTTCAGTATCTTTTCTTTATTTAAATGATTAGTTAAAATATTTTAGTTACTTGTATTAAACCTTAATAAGAGCCTATAGAAATTAAAAACAGGGGTTGTGAGATATCAATTAACATAAGAATCAATTTAATGGTAATTTAAATAGCTAACTTATAATTTTTGCATAATGAAGTGGCCTGTGGGCTTGAAGTCCTAATCATGACTAATTAATTTAAAGGATGTTACTTTTTATTATCATTGAAATGTCTGACAGGTGATAAAACATTTAGGGTTGCAGTCACAAACTTTTTACGTTAGCTATAATATAAGGAGACAGGTTATATAAACCCTTTCCCTGAAAAATGAATATTTAAGGTGAATAGTGTTAAGCAATTTGGATCAAATTCAGCCATGGTAGAAATGGGTGAGAGTCCCATGAAGAAATTATGTTTGCTTATATGAAGGTTCAGTTTTATCCTATCTTTCAGCAGAACCAAGACTGTGAAATTCTGGGTTTCTTTGCTATGTGTACAGACTCTTATTGAAATGAATGTATGTATCATGCAAGGAAGTCTTCACCAGGTGACCTTTTCAGACAAATATTTTTTTCCTTTTCCTTCTGTGAATCAGAATAAAATTAAGAGGGGACCTAATCAAATCTTAATATGTGGTATCTTCTTTAAAAGGATATAACGGGTCAGGGTGAAGACAGCTCTAGCTCTCTCCCCCTAAGACATAGTAGCTGCAACCTGCAGTGTGTTTGTATCTTCAGCAGTTATGCAAGTGGTCCATAGGTGCCCTGTAGATCCAGCACTGTGGCATTCTGTGTGAGGTGTCTGCTGGAGCCTGATCTCTCCTCTGCCTCCCATTGGACTGCTGCCCTGATGGTACTGAGGTTAAAAAGGTTCTTCACATCCTGCAGCTCTTACACTTGTAGGTAATCCAGGTTGTAGGACTCTCTAATAGCAGGGAAAGGGGGCAGGCCATAGAGCACGTGAGGATAACATCTCAGAGGCCTATAACCGGTGCCAGGTGGGAAATGGAGTGAGCCTTCAAAGGGCTGCCTAAGATATGCCACTAGAGGTGAATCCAGAGCCCTCTCCTCTGGTCAGGAGTTTGTTCTTATGGGGGTTTTGAATAGTCTGTCAAGGCAGCTTTTCCAAAGCAGGTATCAAGTCTCAATGCCTAGAGCAAGGGAATAAAGCTATATGGAAATTGAGACTAGGCTATCTCCAGAAGCTGCAAGAGCAGGGCTGTACTGGGCTGTAAGGAGCACCTGTAATCTGAGCAAATCATGTAACTAGATAAGCTGCCAGAAAATTTTCAAGATTTGTCAGCTGTCACCCAGCTCACAGACCATGGAAGCTGCTTCCAGGAGTACAGAAAAGCTTCCCTCCATTCTGAATCCCTATAGGGAAACCTCTCAGGAACTTGCATGCAATTTTTTTTGTTAGGCTAAAGAAGGAAAATTATTACTTGGGTGAAATCTGATGTTAGACCCCTGCACTTAAGACTAAGTAGTTACAGTGTTGTCATGTTTCTCCAGGGCTAGGAAGGTTAACCTAGATTTTTTCCTATGTCTTCCAAGTGACTGAAGAAATGATTGGTTTTTGCTGCCCTCAGTGAAGAAATTCTTGATGGCTAGACTGTCACTCAACAAAGAATTGAAAATCCATCATTTTCATACTGATAGGAAGATAAATGTATTTAGAAATTAGATTTTCCAGATGTGCTACTCACCTCTTTGTAGAACACCTTAACTTTAGCAATCCATATTAAAGTTTTTAAAAAGTTCCATAAGATGAGACACTCTTCCATTAAGAAATTATTTCATATCACAGAATCCAATAACAATAACAAAGAAGAAATTATTTAAATATAAAAAATTAAATAGACAACAGTAAAGGCAGGATCAGTAATGAAGTCTATTCTGAAATTATTAGGACTACACAGATGAGGAAACTTGTGTAGGAACCATGAGCACAAAACTGACTATTAGTTAATAGTAGACATATGGGTCATTGGTACATCAGAAAAAGGACAAAGAAAGTACTATACAGACAATTATGTATGGATGAGTAGGAGGCAAGATTTATATGAAAATCTTTACATCATGCCACATGATGTTACATGAAGTTAGCTGGTTTTGGCTGGAGTAAAATTAATTTTCTTCTCAGTGGCTGGTATGGGGCTGTGCTCTGGATTTGTGCTGAACATAGTGTTAATATAGAGATTCTTTTTAAAATTTCTGAGTAGTGCTTACACAGAGCCAAGGCCTTTTCTGCTTTTCATACTGCCACACTGGTGAGGAGACTAAGGGTGCATGAGAAATTGGGAGGACACAAATCTGGGACAGCTGAGGCCAACTGACCAAAGGGATTCCAGATCACATGATGCCATGTTCAGTATATAAAGTGGGAGGAAGAAGGTGGAAGCAGGGGGATGTTTGGAGTGATGCCATTTGTCTTCTCATGTAAACACTTCATGTGATGGGGCCCCTCTCTCCTGGAGATGGCTGAACACCTGCCTAAGAGGTGAATTAATTCTCTTTTTTACTTTGCTTGTGTGCATGTCTTTGCTTTCCCTGTTAAATTGTCTTTATCTCAATCCACAAGTTTTCCAGCTTTTATCCTCTGATTCTCTCTCCAGTCTTGCTGGTGGGGAAGTGAGTGAGCGGCTGTGGGATACTTGGTGGCTGGCTAGAGTTAAAGCATGACACGATGTAAATAAACACTTTTAACATAGTAGATTCCAAAATATAAAATGTCATACAACCCCCACAGTGAAGAGGGAGCATGCTAGGCTCCTTTGCATTGCCATAAATGCAACTAATACAATGGAAGAATCCAAATGAAAACCATATTTTGTTTATAGAAAGATATTCAGCTAATTGTGTTCAGTTATCATAGAAATTACGTGTTTTCTGCTTTAGCTATATTCTGCCACAGTTAATAATTAAAACACAAACACGTGAAACACTAATTTAATGGAAGACTTTGTAATTACACAAGTACCATAAATGTTTGTTTTGTAAACATATGTGAAATTTTTTTGTACATACTTTAATTAGGAGAGCATAAAAATCAGACTATCACAAAAGGAAAAACTGGCCCACTTTTTTTTTTTGAAACAACTGTAATTGTAAAGGAGCCATCATCAAAACAGGTTTTTCAGAAAGCCTCAAAGTGCAGAAGTTGGTCAACACATGTCTGTTGACTATTCCACAGTTTCTTTTTTAGAAAATTATGGCTGTTGGCTCAACATGCTCATAGCTGTGGGAAGAAACCTGCACAAGTGTGGCAGTGCTTGGGGGCTCTCTGAGGAAAAGGCAGGGCTACCAAACCTGTTTTGAAGTCTGAAAAGTGACGGTGGCTCCAAGGCAAAGGCCTTTATTTGAGCAGTCACAGGGAAGGATTTGGATTTACATCCTATGATGAGTTTTTCAGTAAAAATCTCCAGGTTTTGGAAACTTTTGTTTACAAAGAACTTGTCCAGACTGTGCTTTTTTGTTGTTACCTGGCTTGGTGTCTCTTCTTCTGTGTTTATCTCATGGCAAAGAGTAGTTGGGGAAACAAGTAGGGCAGAAGGAACTTGCAGAAGGAAGGAAAGAGATGTTACAGAAATAAGTGGATTGTGCGGCAGGACAGCAGGACCCAGGCTAAGGAAAACACTGAGGCCAGAAAGGAGAGCGGTAAAATCCACAAAGGCAGGTGGTAAGATAGAGGACAAAGTAGAAAAACCTGAATATTTGAGATAGAAAGGAAAAGAGAGAAGGTCTTCAGTAAAACAGAAAGAAAGTGAGACTGGCTTCCAATTTCTTGCCAGCTCCTCTCTGCCTTCGATGCTCTAGTCATCCTCCTCAGCTTCTTACTGAAAAGCTGGCAGCTTGGGTGATCAGACAAGCTCCCTTTCACACACCTCAGCCCCCTTCCTCCCAGACAATTACTTTCATTTTCTTTTGTCACTCAGTTGTTTGTTTGTTTTTGAATCTGTATTCGTTCACTGGACTTTTTTATTTTATTTTACAACAGGGATGTTTGACAATACATTTTAAAAGGAAATACAAGATGAAAAAGCTGGAATTCCAGCCCCTGGAATTCCTATAATTATTGGTTGTTGTCTGCAATTTCTCCATTTCTCATCATGCTCAGCATTTTCTTTTCATCTGAGAGTAAAATTTCTGTAAAGCACAGTTTGCTGTGCTGATTTTTCCCTCTTGCCTATTACACACCTCCCCTGAGGATGTTACTGCTAACTCTTTTTTTGCCATCAGGACTCTCTGGGCTCTAGAAAGAGCCTTGTCTGGGTGAGAAGCAGCATATCCACCCAGGCTTCCAGAGCTCAACCATCGCCCACCCTCTGGTTATTTTAAAACATTAGCCTAGTTTGCTATGCAGAGGGGACAACTTTTGCACACCATTCTAATACATAATTAGGATTGAGTGAAAAATTTTAGGTATTTTTCATGATTTTTTTTTCATTCAGGTCACCCTGCCTTCAACTAGAACCATCACCTCCCCTTCAAAGACTGTTTGAAAGCCAACTCTGTCAACACACTTCTCAAATCAGCATCCGAACAACCAGACAAGCTGCTTCTATTGACTTCTGCTGCTGTTTCAGCACATAAAACATCTTCTCATTTTGTATCCCGTCTTCACCTGCCCTTGTAGTCATGTAGCCTCATTTCAATGTTTCCTTTGAAATCCATTCAATCATCAGCAGCTGAAATCTTTTCTGAAATCCATCCATGCACATGTATCCTGGTGAGCCTGCTCATTGATGCTTATCTTCGCAGCGCTTTCATTGAACTAGGCTTTTACATTCACACCAAGACTGCTCTGAAGGTATATATATGTACATGCAAGCAGTCCTGCAAAGTGAAAAAAATTCAAAAGGAAGTACTGCAAAAACACCCACTTCTGACTCTCTAAGGTCCAGACACTGCAACAGAGGATACGTGTTCAGATCTACATAGACAAAAGGAGAACATCAAATGCATGCAGATCTCTCAATTCTTATTGAGATGGGCATCAAAACTATACAGAGGACACTTGGATTTACTGACACATTTTGTTCGTGCCCTGATCTTTTCCTAATAATTCCCTGCTTTCTATTTTGGTTTTGTTCATTTGTTTGTTTTCAACCGCTACTGTGTGTTATGCTGATGTTTTTTTAGAATTACCTATTATGACTTTAGGATTTCTTTACTGTGTGGTAACAGCTCAGATCCTAATACCATGTTTGTAAAATTAAGCTTGTTTTTCTCCAACTGCATTACTCTGCATTTATTAGCAGTGAATTTCATCTCCCATTTTACTGCCCAATTACTCAATACTGTGAGATCTTTCCACAGCTCTTCACCAGCTTTCATTTTTACTACACTGAATAATTTAACATCATCAAGCTTTATCAGTCTCTACCACCTTTTCTAGATCCTGTACAAATATGCTGAATAGGACAAGCCTTAGCACAGGTCTCTGTAGGGTACACTATTTTCCCTCTCTAACGATCATTTACTCCTACCTTTCTTCTGCTATCCTTTAAGAAGACATTTATCTGTGCTAGATATTTATCTGTTCTTGCTAAACTGATCACAAGTAAGGTGAAGACTGGTGAAGCCTCTGAAATGTCAGAACACAGTATCTGTTGTCTCATCCTTGTGCACATGCTCAACAAGTCGCTCAAATAGATTACCTGAGACATAAGTTCCCCATGCAAAACCCATATTAACACTGCTGTCAATACTGGTCAAATTGTTTGCTGATTAATTTCTTTTATGATAATTTCTACAAATCTTCTCAGCCAGGACATCAGACTCACAGAGCTTTCAGGAGACTGTTTAAAAAATTAGCATCTTATTTGCAACCTTGTATTTCAAAGACATGGAGGAAGTTCCATGTGATAAGTCATGCTCTGTAAACAGAAGGTGAAAACTTCCATGGTACAGTTTCATCGTAATATGTAGCAGTACGTACAATGTACCATACAATCCCCATCTGAAGATGTTATTATTATAGAATATATACATTAAAGAATACCAATATATATATTATATAATATCAACATAACAACACATTTTCTGACATTTTGGGTTCAAGCACATTCCCTAAGGTGTTCTCCACAAAGGTTCTAGTGTTGAAGCCTCTTTACAGTGAGCATAAATGCAAATAAATTCTTCAGCTTTCCAGCTACAGACAGGTTTCTTGTAAGTATTTGCTGCACACTCTGATCAACTCTTGGTCCCTGAGATCCCTAAGAACATCAGAAAGGCTTTTTGGTCCTGAAATATTTGTGAAAAATACTGGTGATTAAAATTAATAGATTTAGCAAACCTCCTGTACATGATGCTTTATTTTTCCAGCACTTCCTTTATCTCTCTAGCGTTGTGTTATATGTTATGTGCCCCAGACACAGTGATGGTTAACTTGTGACACTTGCAAGCATTACCTTTTGACTATCTTTGTCACTTTATGACTGGAACCAAAGGCATTGATGCATCCAGAAGAGTTAATAGCTAATAATAGATCCAAGATCTCCTCTGGCAGTTTTTCAGGATTGGCTGGACCACTAATGGATCCCATGGGTCTGTCTGCAGAGGGTCCTACATGCCTAGCTGATGACGTGTTTCTCCTTCATCACCTTCTCTTTCCTCAGGTATGCCCCTGCTAATCCTTTATTATCTATTTCTTCAGTAGATGGTTTTAACAGAGGAGCCAAGAAAAATAAAGGCATTCTCCCCACGCAGAGATAAATAAAGCAGAAAATATTACTTTAGAAAAAAAAGACTAAAGAGAGCTTATAGCTTAGGCCACCTCTGCTTCACCATATGCTGCAGGAGTACTTAGGGCAGACCCCACATGTGCACCAATACTCTGCTGACATCCTTTTCTATGTTTACATCATATAAAATGGTCAGACCAAGCCCCTTTTGCTTAACAGTCAAAACATTATGTTAAACCATTATGGGTTTAAATTCTTGCCTTTGTTAAAATATCCACTATTATATTTCTGTAAGTATGAGCCTGAGGAACTCCCTAAAGTCTATTTCAGACACTGTGGGAAAACAAGACTTTTGTTACCCACCATTTCCTGCTTATGTCTTTCCAGTTGTAAGGTAAAATTGCAGCAATTGTATTTAAATTGTTTTGATATTCTAAACTCTGCACCATCTCTTTTGTAAGTTTTTTTATACACTTATCAGAGAATCAGCAAGGGATGAAAAGAAAAAGAGTTGGTGAGAATGTTATTAGATAGACATGTTCCAATACTTTTTTCATTCCTATCTTTTGCCCCAAAGAACAGAGCGTAGCCTTGGAAGTAAAAAAAGGAAAACATAATAAGGGTTAAAAATACCTGCCTGCAGCAAAAGAAGGAAATTAAATAAAGAATAACAATTTGTCACCTGCGTTGTCTGCCTTTTCTGAAAAGAAAAAGTCCTCCTGTGGATATGTGGTATTAGGTCAAAGGAGCCAGTAAAAATTCAACCAGGGTCAGTAAGGTTTGAGCTATTCAAAAAGACACAAAAATAGAAGGAAGTGTCTGCTTTCTGCATATCTCAGCTATATCACCTTGTTTTGTTCACTAGATCTGCTTGTGTACTCTTCTCTACAGCTTTTATCCAGCTACCTTTCCTTCTGCTGTATGCTGCTTTTGCCTTTCCATTTTCTCAGAAATCGGGCTCACTGTCCAAGTTCCAAGGCATCAGACAGGAGTTTCTCTTTCACTGAATATTTTGCCTCCTGTATCTCAACTCCATTTTTGTACAAGATGAGTTGGCTCAATGCTGTCATATTTTCAGAAGCAATACTCTATGGAATAAAAGTATTTATTTTACTATCATCTGACTTTTTAATCTGTATTATATTAATGAAAACTTTCATGGGAAAAAGCCCCACAGTAATGTCAGAAGAATACCTTTTAACTGAATATGCCAGGCCTCTCTACAGGGGATTTGTTTAGAAATCAGAGCTGTCTATAGCCCTTCATGTCAGATGATACTCAGCTAAGGTGCACTACATGAAACAGGAGTTCAGTTTTTCTCTCATCAGCAACATACACAGGAATTGATAGCTGAGGCAGTTTGTGAACATAATAGAGCCCCAAGAGTGATTTTAAGCTTGTATTCACTACATGGCCATCTGCTGTTATTTTGAATAGAAGTTTTATTAACTTTTCTATTTTAACCATAGTATTTCTACAAGGGTCACAATTAAATATTAACACTTCAACTAGCAAAAAAATTGATCATTCCTTTTCTACTAATAAAACTTGGTATTTGCTTCTGAACATGTCATAAATGTGATAAAGACAGTGCTAGAGTGCAAGGGAGGTTTCATCAGCAATCTGGTCAGTGAGGTTAAAAAATTTGTGTGTCATTTCTTTCTCTCAAGAGAAGAGTAATTAGGTTGTTTTGTGAGGAGAAGAAAAATTGAACACATTTTAATCTTCATGTGCATATTCTATTTTGCAAATACAGAGCTGGCCTCTTTCTGAGCACATTACAAACTAGAATTAAGATGTTGGAACTACTAAATTTGACATATCCACAAATGGTTCACTTCTAACTGAAATGCTAAATAGGACAAACACCTGATGGTTTTGTTGGTTCAGGTTTGAAGCATTGTTCACATCTGGAGCACTTATTAGCTAATGTAATTTAAAGTATACAATGTTTGGGAATGCAGTGTAGCAAGTATGTGACAAGAATCCGGAAAGAAGCACTCATAACTTTGAAGATACCAGTCTTGAATGCCCAGTTTAAGTTTTCTCGCAAATGATTTAAACTTCTGAAATGACCACCTGGGAACTTTTTCTCACTTTTTAGATAGAAACCATGGACCATAAACAGTTCCAATTCTGAAAAGGCTGAGATGAGTATATTATTGAAAGCATGGATTTTATTGCTTCTTGAACTAGTGTTCTTGAAAAACTTCTGATTCACAAAACACAGGTTTAGAGATTCCACAAAACCAATAATATATCCTAAAAACATGAAGCCAATGAAACAGTGAAGGGGCCACTGCAATAACTCTTGGGTATCAGAAGATAACTTTATCAGCATAAGCTATCTGGGAAAAACACAAGCAAAAGGCAGAATTTACAGCAGTCATATCACTGGGAAGGCAACATCTCTGATGTTTAAAGTCATTATCTTGCAACACTAACTCATCTTTCAGCACTAAATACAACAGCAAACTGGCAAGAACCCATAGCCAGTTTCCCAAAGGCAAACTAAGTGTAAGGAGAAATAAAAGTAGGTAATATTGAGTGGGAAACATGAGTATTGCGGTGCATCTTAAGTTCACTACATAATACTTGGAACTGTGAAAAATGTTTGGAACCCTCTTAGTATTACCCTTATCAAAGAGAGCTAGGTAAAGCCAGTAAAGGGTTTTTAGAAATTCATCTTCACATGCATGTCTTACTTAAAAAAACAGGAAAAACCCAACAAACAAAACCAAAAATATCCTAGCAATCTTTGAAACATTTAGAAAAATGTGGAGCTGGTAGTATGACAAACAAAACCAAACACTCCATTTAATGGTGTAAGAAATATGGCTTGGTATGGAAGTAATTTCCAGAAAAAATAATCCACTAAAGTTCATTTTATATATTACAACCACCTGGACTGTAAGATATAATGATACACTGCAGAGACTCATACTGAGTTTGGGTAAATCCTGGTAGGGACCTGGAGAACACAGAAAAATCCTGCAGTACTACATGAAACCTACTGTTTACCAGAGTAGATTATTTTACCACCAATGGAAAATCTACATACTCCAGATATTGTCTGTGGAGTGTTTCCTTACTGGTAAAATCTTTTGCTTTCTGAAAAAAAAAAAATCTTTTCAGGAAGATTTTGAAGAGTCTAAAGTTTGAACATGTAACCCGCCTCTTTTTGTAACCCAAAGTGGAACATATAATACCTCTTGTTATTTCATCATAACTTGGTCGTACTTCCAAGATATTACCTTTCTGAAGAGGAAGTGAATCATATCAATATATATGCTGGGGAAGAGAAAAAAGACCAGATAAAGGAGATTGTACTGCTCTGCTTCTGTTAACACTACATAACTGTGGATCTTGTCAAGCAAACACCAAAGCCAGGGCAATGCATGCACTAACTAAGCTTGCTTCCTGAGCATGAAGGGACTCCCTGTTAGCAACAGGTTTGTACAAACACTGCCCTGAAGTACTGAGTTGGTATCCCCACACAGGGCAGCCATGATCCCAACATGGATCTGGCTGTGTTGTGGCATGCGCCTTCCCACGTTAATTATCTCATTGATCTGTTGTTTTAAACAGGCACAGCACTGCCAAAGTGCTTTTGCTTCAAATTCTGTAGTTAATTCATCTGATGCTGTCCAAGATAAATCTGTAGATAGGGTCCCTATCTCTCCTTTGCTCTTATATTTCAAATGAAAATAACAGAAAAACCCAAATGATTTTCAGGCCAACACCAAGATGTACAGAAAATGTACTGTCCTTCATGGAGAGTACATTTTGCAAACTCTGTTCTTCTGCTGAGATGAGTAATAAAAAAACACTTTATATGGAAGGTGATACTAGGAAAATAATGAAACAGACTCCAAAATGAGGACTCTGTCATAGCTTTTAACTATTTTCATTGGATACTCTGTGAGATCTACAGAAAGGCAAATGTGACTGATATCCATCCTTATTACTGTGGTTTACATCAACACACGTAGAGTTTCACTAAGGCTGCAGAAGCTAGAATCAATCTCAGGTCTCTTTGCATTCATTGAAGAAACACAGTCCTGAGTCATCCTCTGGATCATCTAGCCTTATTCTCTGCCTTCACAGAAGGCCAAGGGCCCTAATGTAGACACCACAGTCAGGTACCTAACATTAGATGACTGTGTATGAGTCTCTGTTTGAAGTTATCAAATCACCACAGTTATCAAATCACCACAGATTAGGTGAACTGTAAGTTTAATAAAAGCATTGGGAAAAATACATGGGGCTTTACCATTTAAACTTAAGTATTAAGAAGCCAGATGGGTGGAAACATTCTTTTGCTTTATAAAGAAAAGATTCAATTACTGTAAAGACATGATGCTCTACACATAACAACTACACATAAGTCCCATATGCAAAACATCATTGTTTAACACACACAGCCTCGAGCATATGTGTGCATCACCACTACTTCTGCACCCTTCCTGCACGAGGAGCTGTACTGCAGTGCTCTCAATGTTCAATAGCATTTGGTCTCTAAATCCAGGTTCTCCTGCATGACTACACTCTGAATTTTCATATATTATAGTAAATTAAGCATAATTTTTCACATTTTAAGGAAACATTGAGGAATTTTCTATACAAGGCTTCTAATACATAAATGACCATATAGAGGGACTCTTATTGGCAGAGCCCTGAGAGTACTTCGCAGTCTTATGCTTTTTCTATCCCTCAGGCTCTTCGATCAGTTTTGCTCAATGATTCTATTGACCTTGACTACAGATTGTTCCTTGTGGACCACCAGTAATCTGCCTAAAAAGATAGGGCCTTCAGGCTACACTGTTGCTGTCTTTGAAATCCTGAGGATACTGAAGCTTTGGGATCGGGAGCATTTGGAAAAGTCTTAAAGGTCTGTTTCTGTCAGTTTTTTTCTCTCTGACCATAACTTCATAGCCATTATAGATTGATATAAATTCATGTTCCCATTAAGGTCCTTCCCTCTATCCTCAGCCATTCCTTTCTGCTAATTCCACAGTGTTGGCAATAGCCTTTACACAGCTGTTCAGAGGGTACTGCTGAGAACTAACTTAAAAGATAACCTGATCATTTCTGAGTGCACTGTCCTGAGCAGCCCTTTCACAGAGGGTATACATTTATGGCAGATATAAGTAATGCAACTACAACCTCTGCAAACTTATACTTCAACTAAAATGTGCTTTAAAATATCATTGCACAATTCAAGTGTTAGGGAATTCTGGTAGGGGAGGCAAAGGAGCCTTAACACCAGCCTTTAAACTCTTCCCTCCCCTAATCCTTTTTATTTCCATTTGGAAAACAACACCAGTATTTAAATACAAATTACATAAATTGGATAGTGTATTATAGTTGTTGTCAGACTTATTATAGAGACTAACCTGAACCACTAAATAAGCTTCATCTTTGGATTCACACACAACTGTTCACAGCATGTAAATATAGATGCAAAAAAGACAGAAAATGCAAGGGGTTTCCTTTTGTTTACTAAATCCTGCCTTCACAACACAGGCATGCGTTTCCTTCACTGTTAGACATGCAGCATTCATTCTATTTCTGAATCACGGATTTGAATGGTGCAGCCTTTTATAACCGGGATTTCCTTAAAAATATTGAACATTTTTACTATTAACTGCTATCTTCAAAATCCTAGGGCAACATTCCAAGAGCTTTGATTTTCCCCCAAATGATTTGGTTCCCAGAATGTTTCAATTTCTGGATTTAGCAACTCTGAGCTGTGGTGCAGAAAAATATGTTTTAAAAAATCTTTGAAGCTAAGTGCAGAGAAGAGCCCAGTAGCTAGCTAGAAATTGCAGCACGCATTATTTTATTTTCTCCGGCATCAGGATTCCAGCCCAGCAGGCATACAAACATCCAGTGTGTGCCAGAAAACAGAACGAATGAACTCGGTATCAGGACTTAACTTTTTCTAATAATAAAAAGGCAGAAAAAATGTGGCTGCTGATGTTAGTTTGGTAATTATCTGTCATTTTTTCTTTAACTGCTGATGGACACAGCCTACAGAACTCTACTTTCAAGTTTATACTCCTAGCCATAAGTAAACCTGTGCTAGTACTAGAATGACTTAAATAAAGGTAATTTTCTTTCTATCCCCATCTCCTCATCTTCAGCAAAGGAAGTAAAACCCTTAAACTAACAGTATCTGTGTGCCAAGGATCTCAGTTTTCAAGCCTGGCTTTGCTAGTTTATGAGCTGGCAAGAAACTCAAGGCAATGAGAGAGATTATACATAGTCCTGGAGGAATCTGGATGACTATCCAGAAACTCCCAACAGGTAAGTAAAGAGGTGATGTCAATATTTTCTGAAAAGTCTTTCAGGGAAGAGAGTTGTTGTGGAGCTAGATTTATCTTAGCAGGCTGTAGCTTCCTGAGAGCTCAGCGGGGATGCTTAGGGCAGTGCGATCCTGGTCGCCCTCCCGAAGTCCATTTTGGACGGCCCTGCAATCTTGCTCCGGCAGCTATCAGTGTTACAACCAGTGATGGCACAGGAGGCAAGAAGGGTCTCCCATAGGGGTTTGACAGAACTTTAATCACATCTTGTCCCTGCGATCCCCAGAGGCAGAGAGACCTCGTGGTCCAGGTGTGCAGGGGTTTTGTCAGGGGCTCAGGGGCGGTCCCTGGGCGGGGTTGGGGTACAGGAGCCAATGGGGAGAGCCTGAGGGACTGGCCAGGGCTAAGGGCAAGGAAAAGTGGGGGAGCAGTAAGAAAGGCAATGGGTGAACAGATCGCCACAGGGAGTGACCATATTATAGAAACTGTAAGCATTATCTGGTGGGTTTCTAGGATGGTGCTTTAGGTCCAGTCTTATTTAACATTTTCATTAATGAGTTGGAAGTGAAAGTAACTAGCCTGTAATTACATTTGCTGATACTAAATGGAAAGGAGTTTCAAACTTCACTGGGGACAGAGAAATAATGCAGGGGGACTTATGGTACAGATATAGGCAGAAAAATCTCAAAATGAATGGGAAGGATGGGAATGAAGGAAAGAAGAAAGGAACTAGAATACAATTTTTTAAAATTGATCTGTGTTCCTATCCATTAATTTTCTTTCTATCGCATACAGACAAACACTAGTTCCAGGTACTGAGTAGTCATTCAAGTACTATAATTAGGTGTTTGGAAGACATCTAATAGGAATATGAATCAACTACAGGGTGGGAATCAGGGGTCTGTGGCTGCGAGGACTGTTGTGGGTTCACTGTATCTGGGAAGCAGCTTCACAAGCAGCAGATGTGCTTTGCTCTTGATATGGTTTGAAAAGCCCTTGCCTTCAGTCTCTCTAGACAGAGAGATGCTTTTGTAAAAGTGCATGGACCTGTGCTGGTAAATCTGGGGACCAAGAAGTAACTGATTGGCTCTTTACAGGGAAGTGAACCCATTTTTTTCACTTGATTAATGCAGAAATTGAAGCGGGGTTTTTTAATGCTCCCTTAGTCTTTTCATAAAATGACCTTTGTTCAGTGGTGAGATGATTTTTTTTCTCTTATTACTTAGGAATTTCTGGTGACTTAAGTGGCAGAAAGATATACACTTGTATGTGCACATTTACACATAAAGAAATAAACCAGTTAAAAAGAATGAAAATCAAAAAAAGGGGTCTTGGTAGAAAGCAAAAGCTGCCGAAAGCCTTCACCATGTTACTAATAAAGGCACAAGATGTCAGAAGGCAGAGCAAGTACTGTATGTTAAAATATTAATGTTAGTAAACATTGATTTGTTTAGATTTAATATAGAGGATTAAGGAATGACGAACGAAGAAATCAGGTAGTGCCCCAAGGTAAAATGCAGATTTGTAGTTATGAAAATTTAATTTGACTGCTTTGGGAATAATTGCTCCTATTTGATAGGAGGCCTATGCCAGCAAGATAACAGTCACTCAAACGGACATCGCCCCGTGTACACTCTTAAGCAACTGCATAATATTCTTAATTGGAGAATGATGTTGTATCCCATTGTTATAGGAGAACCATGGATCTGAAAAAGACACTAAACCAGACCAAATAATAGTCTAGTGAAATATTATTTCTGTAATGAAGTTTCCCTTTTTTGTCACATAAAATCTTCTTAAAAGCAAAAAACTTTTTCTTCTGAAAGTGGAAAATCCATTGCAGCATTAAAAACCCAAACACTTTTCAGTTTACTTTCAGTGAAGTCTTCCTTTTTTCTCTCCTCTCCTCTCCTCTCCTCTCCTCTCCTCTCCTATGATGTAAAAGCTCTTTAAAAGTGTGTTGATTATATCTATGTATTAAACAAATAAATTCTATTTATGTTCAACGTAGGATATTTTGACATTTCCAGGACAGGATATAGAAGTGCCTTGTAAAGGAACTAAGTCCTTATGCTTAATCTGTCACATTCTGTTTTTTAAATTTGCTGCTAGATCCCAAAAAAAGTGAGGGGGGTTGGGAAGAAAAGCACAATCTTGTATTTCTTTCAGACAACTCTGAGTAGAAGAAAGAATAAGTGAGCAAGGAACTAGCATCCCAGCTGAATATTTACAGTAGCAAATGTACTCATTCCCTGTCTGAGTTTCCTATAACACTTTTTCCATTCATCCTTTTTCTCTTCTGTTTTCCACAACACTTCATGAGTACTGAGAAAATGTCATTAATAACTGATACAAAGAATCACGCATGAGCATATAGATAAACTGGGGATGACAAAATATCAACTTGCAGCTGCTCAATTGGAAGCCGTATCTACACAACGGGTAATTACTTTTAATTTAATTAGGACTCCTGGTATTGTTTCTATCTCATAGATTACATTATAACATGCAATGTGTTAAAGCAGGAAGACGAACTGTGAGAAGACTCTGGAAATATTACCTATTTTGTCTAGAAGTACCATACTTCAATGCCTCTAAGCAATTACTGCTCATGGGCAATGATCAGTTCTTGCATGCTGCTCTGTTTTAGCATTTTGGTATATTCAAAATACTCAAGTAATATGATTTGGAAATATACAGCTCAGCTTTTAGAAGTAACACAAATTGACATATACATATATATATATATATGGCAACATTTTCACCAATTTTATCCTCTAAAAATTGCCAATTATTAAAATGAACTTCAGCTAATCAGCTGCAAAGTATAATTATCAAGTGCAAAGAACAAAATACATGACTTACAGAAATCAGTTCCAACATTAAAATCATGTTATGTAAAATCCAATGGGGCAAGCTTCCTAGTGGTGTAAATGGGAATATTTCCTTCTTCTTCACTCATGCCACCAGAGAATATATTAGCTCTTAGGAGGGAAGTTAAGAGAATGAAAAAATAGCCCCTAAAACCTGATAAAATCTTGAATTATTCGTGTAAACAGATAAATTTCAATGCTGTAACTGGCATTACACATTATGATGGTCCTTCAATCTATTATGATGCACAGTTTTCTGATTCTGTACTCAGAATGCAGCCTCTCATTTTAGCATATAGTACAGTCCATAACTTTTATTGATGATTTATGTGGTCATTGCTTTCTATTTATCAGCAAATCCCAATAAACATACTCAGCCAGAAGTGCAAATATTTTTGCATTATTATTTTATTGGGTTGGGCAAACAGATCTATTGAAATAACTCCTGAAGGTTCAAGCTAGCATCTGGCCCATCTCTTTCTTCTTCTCTCCCTACTCCTGTCCACCAACATTTAAAATCCTCCTGCATTGTCAATGCACGACAAACAGGGGAGGAGAGGCTATGTACATGGTAGATTGCCAGACCAGATTAATGTCCACTTTATATTATATCTCGTTTCCACTCTCCCTAAGAGCATGCAAACAAAAATCTTTTTTTTTTTATATTGCTCAATGTTGGTACCATTGGATTCCAAAGTCCCTTTGTCTTTACTGCTAATGCTAGAAATTACTTTGGAGCTGATTTTAGCCATATAACAACCTGAATTTTCCTCACTTTGTGCAACCAAATAAAAGTTAGCCTCATACCAGTGTTTTAGTTGCACAAAAAGTAATAAACGTATTTCCTATAATAAGGTCGAATTCTGACCTTGAAAAAAATGTTTTTCATATGACTTCAACTGAAAATGAGGGTAACCTGCAATTTAGACATGGAGAACCATAGCCAAACCACTAGGGTTTCACTGATGGCTCTTTCAGTAAATTGTTCTGTGTATTGAGCAAGTTCAGTTCTCCAAGGCTGGTGCATATGACTAATGCTAAATAAAAGCCTTCGTAGCATATACAGCAAACATTATGTATAACCTAAATGATGAAAGTATGAAAACATCAGTCTTTCACAGTGAAGTGAATAACATTCATAAATCCTCACTGCCCCTGCCCCAAAAATAAAGAAAATTACATGGGAAACCAACTATACAAACAAAAAACCCAAATTGTCAAGTGCTGCACTTCATATACTTTCTACTAAAATGATTAATCCTCTGAGAATTCCTTTGTGAATTTGCTCTGAACTTAAGTGCATGATTCATGTACCTTGGCAATCCTATCCTGGATCTGGCATTTTGTTCCTGGAGTCAGTCATACCACTTGCAGCATAATGCCGAATAATGTTCCTGGTAAAGGAGCAATATTTTTTATACACTTGTAAAAATATAAGTGATTAATTCTTTCCATTTGGACACTTTAAAAATAACCAAATAGCAGGACACTGAGGGACATGGATTCCAGAACAGCCTGATGAAGGATGCTATCCTTCCCTGAGATGAGCGTGTTGGAGGACTGATAAACTCCCTGCAAGCAGGAGATAACTGACAAACTTAGACCTTTCAGAGCTGTGCTGGCATCACAAGACATCATAATTCTTCAGAGACTAAGACTAATTAACAGAAAGAGATGAAGACCCAGGGCCCAGGTTTAATAGAAAGTTCAGAGCCACTTCACTGAGTCTGAACCCAAATGTCATCAGTGAAAGTCTTAAAAGCTGGTCTTGGCAAGAGGTATGGCACACAGTTTTGGAGATATTTTTCCTTCTCTTATAGTTTAATTTCTGTTTAAATCCTGGCTAGCAAAGGTATTCTAGAAGGTGACAATAGGTCTGTCTCTTTACCCTGACTGTTTTTGCCAAAACCAAGATTAACTTGAAGAGAACATTGACATTTTATGAAAATCATGGCTGCTTTGCTTAAGAGGAGGAAAATAAGCAAGATTTGAAAGGACTCATAAGGATACCTCTTGGTAATCCCCTTGGTAGTAAGCACTTATTTATGTCGGGAGAACACCATGAATATAATACCTGTACAATATTTAATCTCAGTATGAGTAGACTGAAACAATTTGCATAGAATCACAGAATATCTTAAGGGATCTATAAGGACCATTGAGTCCAACTCTCTGCTCCTCAGAGGGCTACCTAGAACTAAACCATATATGTTGCATAGCTAGCAGCATTTGCTATCTTGGTAGAAGCTACATGGTCTCCCCTTGGGGAGCGGTCTGCTCTTCAAGCAGAAGGTGCACCTGCTTCTCTCAACTCATCTTTTTATTTCTCTCAGGTTCTGTTACACTGGTTGTCCAAACTACATGCACTCTGAACTGTTATTTGGCATTTTCTTCACAATTATTTCCCTCTGAGGTGAAACTCAGATGTGGCCTTGTTTGGTTTTGCTCTAAGATGAAAGGAAACTGTATTGAAGTCCTATGACTGAGAGCTTTATGCCTACAAGTATATATATATATATATATCTGCCTGTTTCATGTCTTGCCACTGCCCATAGTAGGCATCACATTTACAGCATGACACTATAAAACACCATGTCATAGGCCATGACAGAACTGTCACATCTGAGTCACTTCAAATTGAAAATAAAATTATATTTTAAAGTGCATTTCAGAAGGGTGCCTATGACCAGAAAATACCTGGAGCAAGCATTGCATATCACGTCTGGGGCAGTGGGCCTAGGTCAGTGGGGGATATATTTTTTTGTTTTCGGTCTGTCAGTCAGGGACTGTTCCTACAGCACCGTAGATACAGCCAGAAATTATGAAACACCAAAGGAAATCCATCTTTTCTTTTATTTTACTTGTCTATGTTCTTTAGCTTTAATGCAAGTAATCTTCAAGGAGGCCATTGGCTTTGTCTACATTAGCAGGGAACACTACAGGACTGGAACTGTATAACCAAAAGGGCTTTTGTCAGGCCCAGTGTCTATGCCATGTTCCAGGATGCGTTAGCTCCAGCATTTCCTGGCCAGAATACCCCTTAGTGGCTGGATCATACCAGGAGCAGTCCTTTTAGAACTTTGTCTAAATAGTTTCCTCCAAAGGAAATCCAGCCTTTATGCTTTGAGACCTCCCTGCAATGTCAGCCTTGGGCCTGGTCAAGGTATTCTCTTAAAAAACTACCCTCGCCAAACATGAATGGAAAAATGCACCTATGGCAGGAGCCTCAGCAACAAGGACAATAAACCAGACTATGATGAAATGTGCCCAGTTAACCCTGGCTAGCAGTTAAACCAGAGTGTGTCACTGGAAGAAAATAGGATGAAAAAGTATGTGGGCTGAGATAAAGAAAAGAAGATCACTTACCACTTATTGTCATGGGCAAAATGGGACTGGACTTAGGGAAAATAAATTTAGTTTACTGCCAATTAGAATATATTTGGGAAATAATTGCAGCTTTTACCTTTGCTGCTTGGCCATGCTCATTTTGAAAAGTAATGGTGATCCCACTCCTGTGACATATCATTTCTTCCTATCCATATTTCAAGTCTTTCCAGGCAGACTATTGAAATGAATGAGGAAGAGATGTATCTAGCTGTAAGGATAGCTAATCTTACAGTAGTGATCCAGGTGTCACAAACATTACTGATCAAACAGACATTAATACCGTCTTTTTTGTCGATTGCTTTTTGCTACCATGAATCACAAAGTTCTGAGGCTTCTCTCTCTGAATAAATGAACACTATACTGACTTTACCCCAGCTCTCTGAAAGACTCCAGAGATATCAATAGGTAATTGTTCTTCATACTTGAGGTTTTAATCTTTTAACATTACTTATTCAATTCCCGTGTAAAACTGCTCAGATGGTCAAACAGGCTGTGGATTATACCCCAGAGCATATCTTCTTCAACAAATGGAGTCCAGGTAATAGTATTTCTACAGAAGAATATCTGAAGAAAAATGAAGAAACAAACAAACACCAAAATAAAATCATCCAGAGATAAGTTTGGGTAAAATGAAAGAAATATATGGAGAAAGAGGAAAAACACTGACAACAAAAAAGTACACATTTCCAGTGAACAAAATCAGTCACAGTTTCAGAAACCATTCAATTTATAAATGCTCAAGTATATAAAAAAATCTGCTGTTACCAAAAAAAAAAAAAAAACCAAAACAAAACACCCTCTTTTAATTTGTTATACACAGGTTATTATTAATATTTATCAGTTATCCAGAAGTGAACAAGGGAACCATGCCCTCCTTATCTGCAGACTAAAAGATATAAAAATATAAGTCATGCAGACTGAAAGACCTTTCAACTTAAAGCAAAAGACTTTATTAGGAGGAATCTCTAGAAACTTTCCAAAGTCCGTAAAGTTGTGCAAAAATATCCCAAGCAACCTTATTGAACAGAAAAGAAATACCAGATCAAAGATCCTGGAACAGAGGTTTGACAAAAAATAAAACTAAAATCAGCAGCAGAAACAGTCAAGAGGTTCCTTAAGAAAAAAAAAATGGCAGGACCAGATGTTGTCCATACTTTTTGGTTTCAGTATCTTGTATTTTTGCATCATGACCTGCTCAAAATTCCAGTGACTTCTCTCAGGAGTAATCATTAAGATGCATGTCAGAGTAAAGTTAATTATGGAAAACAAAAGCACTGGCCATCAAGTAGATCCCAGCTCCTAAATAATCACATCTCTCAACCATTTGCAAGCTGTTAACATTGATCAGATCAGAAAAAATCTACTCCAGCGTGGTTACCAATGCAAATTTCACATGGGAATGAAAAGGATGCAAAACGAAATACTTTTGAGGATTGGTTTCTGATTGACATGTAGAGTATAAAGACTGCCAAAACCAGAAAAACTCAGAAAAATCTGCAAAGACTATGAGGTCTTTGATTTTGTCCCTCATACATGAATAAAGAAAGCATTAAGAAAGTATAGCACTACAATAACATAATTCTTGAAAATTTACATATAACTGTCTTGAAGACAGAAACCTCCCCCTCCAAGATTACAGCTTATACCCAGTCCATAACCCCTTGAGAAGTTTCTGGGGGAACTTGTTATTATCCCAATTTTCATAATTTACAACTTGTCGTTATTCGGCCTTCAAAGGAAAACTTGAATGGAAATTCAATGCATCTTGCAAAACATTACTAATAACCACCCCAAATATAAATAATCTTAGATGATTACCAAGTCAGGTAAAATTATCTTAACCTCATGAAGATGATCAAGTCTTTCCAGAAATCATGCAACTCATACACATTGCAACAAATTATGTGCTTTTAATGACAGAAGAAGCCATTGAAACCTTATCTCTCAGAGAAAACTGACACCTTGAATACAAAGTTAGCAGAAACAATCTCTTTTCAAGACAACTAATTCCATGCCCTATTTTGAATATATGTTCTAGGGACTTACTTCAGTAGAACTGAGGGTCTTGGTAGAATAACCAAAAACGTGACTTACTCCATAAAGAGCGTTACATCCAAAACCAGACACTGAGATGTTAAATATACCTAGAAGGAAAGCTGGAAGAAGTCTGAAAAACTTGTTTACAGGGTTGTTTCTTAGACAAGCTTTAAAGTTATTGGCTAACGGAGTAATTGTGGAAAACGCAGGGAAGAAATCCAATCGTAGAAAGAAAATCAGTTTTAGAGGCAGAAGGCCTTGATATAGGAAATGTGTGAAGAGACATTAAAATGTCAATATAGACTCTTCTGGGTAAGATAGCTCAGCTAAAATCATTCACTGCAGTCCTGGCTGCAGCTGCACACTGCCTCTTGACACACAAAGGGAGGAGGGATAACACACGTGAAAGGCTATAAAACATAATGCCATAATACATTTGGCACAATGTGTAAACCACAGATAGCATCAACATTGCCCTTCACTATGATCTGTGTGGCCAATATTCCACTCCTAGACATCACAAACAATGAGATCAGAAGCCTGATCTACTGGCAGATGAAAGAAAAAAAGGAAGAACCTTTGGGATATTGTATCTGGATAGATCAGTAAAAGGCAGAAAAACAGATTCCAGAGACTTCAAGATCATCATCACTATTATCAGCACTGCCTGCCCATAAGCTTAACATATGACAGAAAGGGAAGTACAATTCCAATATTTCATCGCTACCACTTTGAATATAAGCCTTCAAGAGAGCACTGAAAAGGACAGGAAGGAGAATGATCAGAGGAGTAATGATTTTTACAACTTCTATGGCTCAGCCTAAAATCCCTGGGCAACCTCTTAACAACTTGAACAATGATCTAAACATTTCCATCAGATACTAAAGTTCCCAGAAACATGGCTGTTTCTTTCCCTGACATCTCTGATATTCTTCCTAAAGATCTTGCTGTTTAGCTGGAGGTGAAACATTGCCAATTCATAAACAATTACACCAATACATTAGCATGTGATATGAAAAAATAATAACAAAAAAAATTTGGCAACTTTATTATTGCAAGAAGCTAGAGGATAAACAAGACAGTATCATAAGGATAAAATAATCACATAAACCCAGTGATAATTGCAAGTTCTGCATCATAGTGTTCAAAGGGGATAACTTCTTCCTTACCAAAAAAATCATGCTGAAATTGCTATCTGTTCTCTGTTGGCAAAATCTACTGCCCTGAACCACGGTCTGTGAATTAAGAAAGGTGTAAAGCTGAATGCAACTCATACAGCACAAGAATAATTACCACTATGTAATAGAAGAGGGTGGAGCAAGTCAGGACAAGATGGAATTAATTGCTCTGAATATTAGCTACTTAAAAAAGCCAAAGCAATTTCTGACTTTGGAACTGCTTAGCAGAGTCATAATACAAAAAAACCCAACTATGAAAAAGACTGTAAATGGTCAATAAAAAACATTGCCAAACTGCTGCCCTAACATTCCTTTGGGATTGACTGCTATGTTGTGTTGCTGTCACAGTGGTGAAACTCATTTGCCCACTGGGTGTATGTTGTCACATGTCACATTTCTAGAAAACAACTAATAAAGAGCTTTCAATGAAAAGCAATCTTAATCTTTATTTCACAGAGTGGACAATATGCTTCTTTAAAGACAGAAAAATGGGATTGACTTCAGCAGTTGGTCTGGATTTGCACAACAGGATCTGGCACACAGAGCTGAGATGTGGCAATGTTAGTGTGGAGCACAGCATGTGCAATCAAATGTGACCTCTTGTCCCTGTTCCTGCTTTTTCCAATTTTGTATCAGAGCACTCAGATCCTTCAGTATGTATCTTCTAGAGCTGTGCCAGCACACTTAGTCTATGCCATTGCCAGAGTGAATTTTGTTAACACAAGCAGTGATCTCAACAGTACACTGTATTTGATCAATTGTAGCTACTGTTCTCATTTCTCTTCTCCAGCATCATTATCAGATGGTCCTGTCTCTTATACAACTTGAGAAGAAATTATTTCATCTAGAAGAAAATGATACAGCTGGTCATGGTTCTGTGTCTTCCTGCATGCTGTTTAGCTACTGCAGATAGTTAAAGCTGTTCACATCCACTGAGGCACACACATAGACTTGGCTGAGAGCACAAGACGGCATAAAGCAGCCGACTATGAGTCTTCTGTGAGAAAAATGACCCAGTAGAGCAGCATAAAATGGTATAAGATGCAGACATCCTTTCTGGGCCCTGCAGTGAGGAACTAATATGGATTCAACACTCACTGAATCATTATTTTATCGTTAACAAAACTTGCAGTAAAGAAAGCAGTTAACTTATAACCATTTGTATGTATGACCTGTAATTAACAAACTTCCTATCTTCCTTTTCAATTTAAGAAATATTTAGAAGTGAAGTGCTGCAATAAAATTTCCTTTATTAAAACCTCATTATTTTTGCTGAACACATTCCATGCAGTGTTATTATAAATAATTAATATGAAGTGAAAAAAAAACCAAACCACCACACCTTGAAATACAGATTTTTGGACTTAAAATTGTGATTTTTTGTTTTGCTTTTTTAATCACGTTCAAAACTTACTAAGTTATAATGAGTCTCCAATGTCCATAATGCAAATCAAAACATTTCTTCTATATTGCTGAACACTAATTCTCTTTCAATCTAACAGATTTCACACATGATAAGTAATAGTTTATGCTTAGCACAGTAAGTAGGATATACCAATATCAAGCAGGATGTTGATGTTATTAACTTCTGTTGTCTGAAAACTCTTGTATACCTTGAGGGCTCTGATAGAAGAGGAACAAAGTTTAAAAACTCAACAGCAGAAGGAAACTCTGCTTTGCATCTGTGATATGAAGAGCCAACCCAAGGCCAGAACACCTGATCCACACACAAATTTACTACTGAACTTCTATTGTGTCCTATACAGGTTTAAAGGGTGCAGTGCTTCAGGAGCTGATTCATATGTAGATGAAATATTTCTTAAGAGCAGAAATATTTTAGAGAAATTTGGGCAGATGGCTGTGGGGCAGAAACAAACTCAGTCAACCATTTTAATGTTTTACTGTATCTTTATCAGAGCTTATGCTTGTAATCTAAGTTCTCTCTGTAGACAGTGCACTGATGCTCTTTGTCACAGAGTGCAATGAGTCACTCTCTGGAATTTCCTATCTCTTTACTGACCGCAGAAGAAGTCTTCCTGACTAGCTTAGATTATATTTCTAACTCCTATATAGTCAATTTTAAGTACAATGAATCCCACCTCAAGTTCTTTATAGCTGTCATCAGATTGATCTTCTTTGATTCGATACATGACTGTGTTTCTTTTCTTGGTGCTTAATGTTAACTGTGTTTTAACTTGTACCTTTCACCATTTTAAAAGTTTGGTAAACTTGATTAGGGACATAGAAATCTTAGAAGCCTGACTGCAATTAAATTTTAATTGTTTAATCATTAGAATTCATTAAAAGCTCTGTGGCTATCAGATTTTCTTGACTTCATTTTGAGCAGAGTTTAAGATAGCAAAGGGTAAAAATCCTGATTTCAAAACAGGAAACACATTTATAAATGAAAACTAAAAAGCAAGAAAATGAAGACATGCAGTTTCTTAGTCTAAACAGTACATGTTATTGAACATACTTTCTTTTCTGAGAAGGACTTCATCCTGGGTTTGTCTCCCATTTTTATTTGGTGGGTTTTTTCTTGTTGCTAAATGCTAGCTGGAGCTTTTCTAAAATGCCTTATATTTTCTACTTTCTCTTTTTATTTGAAAGGCCTTAATTTGAGAAGGATTTTTTTTTTCATTTGTTTGTCATTTAAGAGAATAGAATATTCCAAAGATTCTTTAAGGCTGAATCTTACAGATAAACAGAGTTAGAGTTTTGACTAATATTCCATGCCTGGCGAATTCTGCATTCAAGTAGTAACTGGATTGCAGTTTCAAGTGTTTGCCACAATGGTGGTTTTTTTCCTCTTTTTTTTTTTTTTTTTTTTTTTTTTTTTTTTTTTTTTTTAATAAGAGTGCAAAAGCTTCTTGTGACTCTGTGATGATTTACTGGCAACTTGATTTTCTAAAATATTTGCTGACCATGTACACTACACTAAAATATGCTGATAGTCAATTGTAGAGACCGTGTGTGACTTCATTGTACCTGTGACAGACTGGACTTTTTGAATACTTTGCTCAATCTCCTGCTAGTCTTGGCAGCTTTGAGGCTTCTGCTATCACAAAAGGACTTCAGTTTTTCTGAAGTATTCAGTGTCCTGGATGTTGACTTTTTAAAATGTTGTCTCTATTGAAGGCAGCAGAAGCACCTGTCATTTGAGTGGTCGTACTTTCACCATGATTTCCTTTCTTTTGTTATGTGCTGGAGTCATATTCGAATCATTTTGATTCAAAGGATCTGCATAACCATCTGCAAAAGCTTCTTGTGACTCTGTGATGATTTACTGGCAACTTGATTTTCTAAAATATTTGCTGACCATGTACACTACACTAAAATATGCTGATAGTCAATTGTAGAGACCGTGTGTGACTTCATTGTACCTGTGACAGACTGGACTTTTTGAATACTTTGCTCAATCTCCTGCTAGTCTTGGCAGCTTTGAGGCTTCTGCTATCACAAAAGGACTTCAGTTTTTCTGAAGTATTCAGTGTCCTGGATGTTGACTTTTTAAAATGTTGTCTCTATTGAAGGCAGCAGAAGCACCTGTCATTTGAGTGGTCGTACTTTCACCATGATTTCCTTTCTTTTGTTATGTGCTGGAGTCATATTCGAATCATTTTGATTCAAAGGATCTGCATAACCATCTTGTGACTCTCCCTATTCTGGCATTAATGCTGGCATTCATGACACTTAATAGCAAGAGCTTGCTTGAAGTTCCTTTCATTGACATCTGATTAATTTCAGGTACAATAAAATTCTTCTGACTCATGCTTAAAAGTTCCAACAAAACAACTTCCTTACTCCCTTTCCCCTAAGTCTATCCCACTCTTTTATTTTTCCTCCTCTCTTCCCCCCAGCTCCTTATAGTTTACCTCTGGATGAACAAGTGAGCACAGGTGCAGTCTCCCCATAAATCATACCCTTCCACCCTTTTGGGTTTTGACATATTTCTGCCTGTTTGGTGGTTCTGTCAGCATCCCAGCTCCAGTCAGAGTAGCTCTTCACTGGAATCCTAATGGGCAATTTTAGGCTCATGATGAAGAGTAAGACAAACAGGCAAATGGCTGTAAGCACGCAAGCTTGAAGGCTTTCATTGCCAGCTCATTATAGCTCCACTAATGAGATTTTCATCCAATTTGTGGGATAGCAGAGCTCAACTCAAAAGAGGGACAGAGCTACCAATACAGTGGGATTAATGTGCCTTATTAAAAAAAAATAACCTTTGTTAAATCAGGACTCAGTGTTTAGGGCAGTGACCTTATGCACTGGCACAATACAAAAACAATTGCTGGATTATTTACATTACACTCATCAGCCTGACATAATTGCTGGAGTGATGTAAAACTCATACAATTCACTTAGGCAATAACAAATACACACTTTATGTATAATCTGCAGTAAAGTACAGTTAGTAAGAGTTTTTCTAGCAAGTAAAAATAACTGTTGTTTGTGAAATTGTTTTTACAATGAATATTGGGATGCATAAAGAAAATTGCAAAAAGAAACAGAGATCCTGTGACACTAAAATAGAAAACTGTGAGGAAATATAAAGGCATTCCCAATGCTGGGGTTGCACATAAGGAAGTGAAATTCAAAAAGAAGTGAGCAGGTTCTAGAAATTTAGAAAAAGTTTCTTTTTAATTTACCCAGAGATCTGCCATTTGTTCTCCATGATTACTAGCCTTCAAGTCTCAAATGAATTGATATATATTACTTGCTTATGTGTAACGATTTCTTTTGATTAACCCAGTCCCTATGTAAACCCCCTTGAAATACAGACCTACCTCTTTAAATTCTAAACTCAGTAACAAAAGGTGACCACTTCATTATTCAAGTATGCAGTTATTATACATTTCAATAGGCTTTTATAAGGACAGATCTAGCATGTAGCCTAGCTGAAAATAATTATAAATTTGTTTCATATCTACCAGAAGTAGGTCTTAGTTCCCTAGTCTGTATTGCCTTTGCCATTACCACAAAGGATGTGGATGTAGTTCTCTGTGTTCTGAGGACCTCACTATCCTGGACTTCTGGAAGTAACAAGTAATATTCAAGCTAAGAACTAACATTTGTCCTCTCTGAACATTGCTCTGTCTCCATGGAGGCAGATATTTTGGTCTAAATCCACGTGATTTTTTTTTAACTGCAAAGCGCAGTAACAGGATTTTTTTTTCACAGTAGCAAAACCTCAGTTCTGTAACCAAATGGAGTCAGCCTGGTTTAATCAGGCTATCAATCACCCTGCAGAAACTAGAGGGCAGGAAAATAATTTCTTCCATCTCCTGCAAGGCACAGAATACACCATCAAAATGTCTCAATGTTGCAGTGGATCAAATTTGGCATGGGACTTCCACCAGAAGGTAGAAATATCAGGCTCTGCTAACTTAGAACACTGCAAGTAATTTTAAAGCTGTGCTGGGAAAAAGGAAAGCTACATTTAGGGACCTTCTTAAAAATGCTAGAAGGTAGAAAGATCATTAGAAGATGCTATCAGACTGCTAATCAATCAGCCATCAGTCAATATTTATTGCTACAGGCTGGAGGTTCAAAGCACCTGCTGGTCTTGTAAGGCAGGTTCTCAAAGAGGCACACACATGCATCGGTCTGTCAGTTTTCACTCAAAGCACACCACCAAGACCAGCTGCCCTCTGAAGTGTCCTGGTGAGCACCAAACTCAGCAAGGAATCATCCACGCTATGGCCTCCCAGGGCAGCAGGAGAGCTGAGCAGCGCTGGCTTGAGCTGCATTCCCATGTACAAACCATGGCCTGCTCTGCAATTACAGATTGATCTTAGGAGGCTTTAGAGTTGAACATGCTACACCAGAGATCTAATAACCCTCATAAACAGCAGAAATAGAAGACTATTAAAATGTCAATGTTCTCAAGTGCTCTATTGACATAAACTGAAACAATTCTAGACTGGTGTCTAAAATAAAATAGTCCAACTGCAGACAAATCTTGCAGGACCTGCTTGTGTCCTTAGCATTTTCCTCAGGGCAAACCACTACCTTGTTTAACCCACAGATATCGTGGGAGATATATGGAATATCATAACTGTCTATTTTAAAGCCTCATTAGTTGTATTTCTACCCTGGTGTGGGGGGCCTCAGCTTGCCTAAGTCAGATATTGATATGTTCTGGCATAATGTTGCTCAAAGGAAATTGAAGGACTGTGCTTCTTCTTCAGGAGTCTGAAAGTAGCTCTTACATTTTTGCACAAATAAATGCAACAGTTTTATAGTTTGATGAGGAAAGAAACCACCACAATCTGCTTTGGCAGCATGTTCACTGTGATTTCTGCAGTGTGTGAACACAGCAAGGAGAGTGACAGGGTTTGGGGGATTTCTCTGCCAAGCAGCATAAGTCAGAAAAAAGTTCAGCTCTGGTGAAATTTTTTTTAGTCTTTAATTATATTTTCTTTGTATATTTGTAAAATCTACTTGCTCTAGGGCAAATGTTAATATGTAGCTGGGTTTTTTTTAAAGTTAGTTCTTTTTCATGTATTTCTTAATTGTTTTTCATCTCAACATAAATGAAACGAGAGCTTTGGCATGTTCCTTGTGGAGCGCAAAGAGAAAGGAATGATTTACAATGGCTTTGTGTGCATGTTGTTTTGAAATTGCAGTCTAAGGACTCTCATGATAAAAATATTCAGACATGGAAGTCCTCCTGATTCTACAGCATTTCAGAATACTTCCCACCACTTATACCAGTAGATACTTCAGGAGTTTGATTGGATTAATAGTCTCAAAACTAAAATGATGTCTGACACCATTGTAATCCTGTTTTTCAATAGTAAGTTATGAAAGGAAGCCATACAGAGCTGTAGGTATAGAAATTAAGAAAAAATTGAAGGGAGCTTTCTCACAGAATTACATAAATATCCATGCACCTTCCAGAAAACTTAGTTCAATAACTCACTTTAAAAGTGTCCTGTTTTTCCCAGAACCTTGTGGTAGCAGACTTAGGCATAGCTGGTAAATATGAAGCAATTTCAGACAATAACTTTTCTAATAGAGTTCAAAGAAAGACACTCTGTAGCAGGGCATCCCTCAAGGAACAGGTTACAGTGACTAACTCTATTTCACCTGAAATAACTTCTTTGTGTCTTTCCCTGGTATCAAACCAGAGGAAGGGCAGAATTTAGGGCACTAATTTGCCCCTATGAGCTATGATTTTTACATTGCTTAATTCATATGAAATGTAAAGGACAAACATAGCAGTGGAAATCTCTTCTGCTGAGGACATTCTGCTTTAGTTTTCATTTAATTGTTCCTGAGGGAAGGGAGTTTTCCAATGAATGAACCTAAGGTATAGGAATTAGCTTTAAATCACGTGTCTTCCTCTGTAGGAATTAGATTTCTAAGTGCCTTCCTTCAAACAAAGAATTTGCTCCATGACTACAAAATTAAGGACAAAAAGTTCTTATGAGTTCTAGCTCACATCCATGTGGTAAAATAAGCCCCTAAACTACTTGTCAACTTGTCAACAGACTATGAAAAAAGCCTTTAAAATAAGTATAGTTTCCTTCTTTTCTCTACACCTGCTTTATGAACATTTTTTACATTCAAATTTCTCACATAAATACCTTACTCGTTTTTACATTAGTATGGCTTGTATCACGACCGATACTAGCTCAACTAGCAGACAGCAGGGTCCCTGTCTCTTCAGATGTATTACTCCTTCAGCCCAGGGTTGAAAATCACTTTCATGGGGCCCAGAGTCCCGATACAGAGCTGTGGAAGTGAGCTGAGGAAAACTGTCTGCTGCTCAAGAGGGGCTGGGGAACTCTACTGGGAAAGGAAGGTGCCTGTGCTGGGAGGGGAAGGAGCCCTGACTGTGCCCCAGCCTGGATGGGGGCTGCCGAACTGGTACTGGGTGCACTATCAGAGCCAGGATCACTAAAGAGCACACAGCAGTCTGGTCTTTTAATTAAACACCAGAGTCTAAGAATTAAGGAGTCGGTTCCTTATTCTACTACAGGGTTTCTATGTGACCGTGCAAATAATACTAATTTTTTCCTGGAATAAGAACTGTTTTAAGGACACGTCACACTGCAGACAGCAGTGTATGAGACACAACTGAGCTAGATTTAACCAGGAAAGATAACTGCTGCCTATCATACCACGAGCCTATACTAACGTACCTGTACTGCTTCTGGTAGCCAGGTTACCTTGGATATCTCTGCACTCTGCTTGGTTTACTAAAACCCTGTCCTTAGTATAATAACATCTACCACAAATAAATCCCAACCCAAGATGGTACTTGCAGTTATGAACGCTGAACTACTGAGATGTACGACGGGAGATTCCTGAGTGTACTTCTAATTTAGGCATCGTTGTCTGAACCAGGCAGTGAACTTTTACTCATGGCAGAGCCACGCTTCTTCTCCCTGGTTTCAGTGATCCTACTTGTTTTAGACTGAGCTACAGCTCAGTTTGGCCAATTAAGGGAAACTTTTGGAAATGTAAATGAAATGTATAATTTCCAATTCTTTTCTTCATTTGCTGTTGGGACATCTCATTTATCTGGCTCTAACCAGACATCTTCAGTGTGCTATAGTTTTTGGGAGGTGTGCACAGAACTGTATTTTAGAAGTTGCCTTGGGCTGAGATAGGGACAGATGATGGAATTTTGAGACCTCTGAAAAACAAGCAAGAATACAAATAAAATATAGTAGGGGGCTGGAGTTGTGGAACAGTCACAAAAACATCCTTCCACTTAACCAGCACTTAAATAGTTAACAATTGTTACACTCCTATTAAGTTTCACAATGGACAGCCAAATGAACAGCAGAATGAAGCAGTTTGGTTACATCTCTGTTACAGATAAAATTTCAGGCTCCCAGAAGATTCAGAAAAGAGTGCTTTTTTCATCTCATACCTGGTGCACATTTTAAAAGATCACAGTGATGAACATATGGTAGCTGTTTTCATTTTTTATAGTTTTTTGATTCAACGTCAGGGAGATGATTCTGCAGCCAGTGATAACTATGAAGAGAAAATCCTGGGGGTTTAGTTTTAAACATAAAACAATGCAATAATCCCCATTGGCTTGGTGACTGCAAAAATCCAGGTTAACCAGACCCACTCATCCCAGCCAGTACTAATTTTGTGGTCTTAGTTTCTAGGTTTTCATGGGTTTTATTTTTCAAAAACTGACATTTCCGCTTGTAGATATCTCAAGTAGCTGACTCCTTTCAAGTGAATGGCATGGACAAAGCTTTACTGCTCTGTAAGAATTTGCCTAGAAACCATCTATGTCATGGTTGAATCATAACTGCAATTTTGTCACTTTCATTACTGACTTTCAGGGAAGGAGCAAGCCCAGAAGCAGAATTGTCTCTCTTTTCACTTGTGAGATTCTTGTCAGTGTTGGAGGTGGTAAAAGAATCCAGAGACAAGGGTGGTCATGACGGAGCTAAGGGACTTATTCTAGTGATATTCTACATATGTTGTCAATCTATTCATGTCCTCTCTCTTCTTAGGCTCATCAGGCAGTCATACATAGAGAACTTATGTTGGGGAAGTCAAGAGGATTTTTGCAGATCTTTACCTATCTCAGCCAACACGCATGCTTCATCCTGGCTCTTGCCATGTAACAGCAAATCTGCCCAGTCATATAGCCAAGATAGACATCCTGGCCCATTTGTAAAGGGAATGTCATCTTTTCTAAGCTTCTTCTCCTGCAGAAGTCTGGACAGCATGATTTTTTGAGGTCCATTCAAACCTGGGCTATTCTATATTTCTATTCTATTAAACTTCAGCTAGAGAGTCTCATTTCCCAAGTTTTGCTGTTAGTTTTCATGTTAAATTTTTAGACAATTCAGTGTCCTCACAGAGAAGGCTCAGTATAGGCCACTTCAGCTTTTACCTCAGAAGTTTTCCTTCTTTGTGTAGCATCCACTCTCTATTGACTGAAAATAATCTTTCTGGACTCAAGAAATGGTCAACAGGCCTTTTTAAACATACTGTTTCAGCTATTAATATCCTGGTATTTAAACACTCACTTGCAGAAAGCTGCAGTTTCATCTTGTCTGTGGAGCTGTCTCATCATGCAGGACACCACCTCAGAGCTTACACAGGACTGATGCTCACTCAACTGTTGGTGTCACTATGGTTTTCATAGTGTGTGTCATACACTGAGGAAGCTTGTGCTCTGTCACGCACATAAGGAATATTGGAATCCCCTAGTGGATTCCACCACAAACAAGTTTCTGATATTTATTTGCTGTTCTACAAATTCTATGATGCCAATGTGTGAAGCAGTGATGAGATGTAATTTCAGCCTCTGAAGGCTTAGCAACTAATGTTTTCCAAAACATACCTCTCAGCCACAATGAAAAAACATTATTTTTCAAATATTTCCATATGCTTTTAGGATAATTCACCTGCCCAACATATTTAAACTCCATGTCTGAGCCAGTCAGATTATCTTCAGATTCAGTGGAGTGCAACTGGCAACTAGTTCATGTCATCTAAAATAGACATCTCAAATAGCATTCCTAAGATCCTGTACTTTTCCCCTAAATGAAGGACATTCAACTGTGGACAAGCCAGGTGTGTGGTTACTTTTGCTGTGCATCCCTAAATATAAGGTGTTAAGGCAAAAAAAGGCTGTAGAGTGACTTTATAAGCATTTGTATGTGAGGAGCATAAAAAAAGGCAGACAATATTAGTGGGATAGTTTTATCCTAGCAATAGATTAAGATAAGAGAACATAAAGAATGTAAACTAAGACTGTTTCTTAATATATAATAATGATGGGCAGAAAAGGTGAAAAACAATGCAACAAAATGTTCAGTGACATACATCATTCAGAATAACCAGCACACACAAAGGTAAGGAGGAGCACCATGCAAGTCTATGTGAATGGGCATCCAAAAAAAAAGTCAGGTCACTGTCAACAATGGCTAAAGACAGAAATAATACATAAGATTGAACAAAGACTAGGATAGACAATTACCCTGACAATTTATATCAGGTCATTGCATAAACAAGCAGCTCATTCTCAACTGGAACACTGTGCTCAGCTGTGGTTCTCCTGTCCTAAAGACAGCAGGTAGAGAAGAGATTTACTGACAGACAATTGCTGCTGTTAGAGTCATGAGAGAACTAATCTAAAATGATTCTGAAAAAGTGTGTTTGGCTGTTTGAATAAGCAAAAAATTAGCATCAAGTCATAAAAACAGTGTGTAATAAAGAGATAGTGGGTTTTGCTAGTTTGTACATGTTGCATTCATGCTTCTAGGTAACAGGTACAAAATATTTTGACTAAGGAACTGTGCATAATGGAAAAATAGGGTTGCGAGACCATCTAATATTCCCCCTACTCTAAGAGAGGATCTAATATGCAGTACATAAGTGTTTGGTTTACTTGATATGCACAAACAGCAACTGAGATTGCATAGGTTTCTTCATTTGGGTGCTCCATTGCTTAAATATCTCATTTACAATGTCATGCCTAATATATAACTCAAATTTTTACAAAAAATAGTTCCAACTATTTCTAAACCTACCTATAGTCAACAAGTAATTCTGGTCTTATTGTAACAAACTTTTACATATTGAAAGGCTGCTACCATGTCTGTCTCCCAGTCTGTTTTCTCCTAGACTAAACAAACCAAATTCTTTCAACCTTTCTTCATAGACCATGCTTTCTAAACCTCTAAACACTCTTGTCACTATGTCCTGGACTCTCGCCAAGCCCAGTTTTTCTTAAATCATGGTGCCCAAATCTGGATAAAATATTCCACCAGTAGTAGATAGACCAGAATAATTACCTCCCAAACCTCACATCCTTTTTCTGCATCTTTGACTAGGATTTTCTTTTTGAAACAACATCACATTTCTGCCTCACATTCAGTCTGTGGCGCTGAAGATATCTTCTGGGGTGCATCATTCTTTCTAGTTACTGTCCATTTTGGGTTTTTGACTTCTCCTTTCTGTATGTATCACATCTGTAGGTATCTGTATGTATCACTTTATACTTTTTCCCCCTCAGGTTTAATCTCATTAATTGCAGATTTCAATATTTTATTTTATTTTATTCTTCAAAGTGTCTGTCTGTAATTCTCCCTCCCAGTTTTGACATTCACCAATTATGCTTTCCAGTTCTTAATCCAGGTCATTAAAAATATTGTGCATGGTTCAATTTGTCTTCCCATTTTATACAGTGCTATTTATGCATTCTCTTTGACTATTGTTTTCCAAGCAATTGTTCATCTAAAATGTAATTATTTAATCAAATTTATATATGATTTTCTTGGGAATGTAATATGACAGCATAAAAATCTTTGCAAATAGCAAGATAAATCATCATTATCTTTTTTCCAGTTTATTCCAGTCACTTTGACAAAGAAAGAAAATAAATAGGGTTGAGATCATTTTGTCTGGACAAAACCATGTTTATCTTCTATGTGCTTAGATATTATTGGCTAATAATTAGATTCAAGATTTAAAAAAAAAAAAAAAAAGAGTGTACATTGTCCTATGCAGTTTTTTGTAGGGTTTTTTTTCCATTTTTAGGAGTCAAGTATTTTGTTTTCCATTCCTTGGTCTTGTGAATCTCCTCCTCACTGTAGGAGTTCCTAAATATAAAAATTTACTGGATTGTTTTGACTGGTTTGTTGAAAAGGCTAGGAAAACACATCTCATTTGTCAAAGTATTATCTGGCTTTCCCTTCCCTTCCCTTCCCTTCCCTTCCCTTCCCTTCCCTTCCCTTCCCTTCCCTTCCCTTCCCTTTTTTCATTCTTTGACTGCATTGAAGATTTCAATATTGGCTATGCACTGCTTATGTTTCACAACTCTTTACTGCTGTGACTTTAATCTTGTCTCTCTTATGAATGGCCAGTTCTTCTGAACTTCATTTTTCTTCACAGAATTCTTTCCCAAGGAACTTACCTAACCATAGTTTATTGACATTTTCCTTTTCAAAGTTTATTGTGACTACCTTCCTATTCTTCTTCCTTTCACTAGGATCAGGACCTTTTCATTTCATAAACATTTTACCCACAAATTTGCCAAAGTCCCTCCCAAGTAAATCAAATATATATTGACTGGATCCAACTTCTTCTCTTTTTCTTCCAAAATAAAAGCTCTTCCCCCTAAAACAGCCCAAAATAGAAATAATTATGTGAAAAAAAAAAAAGTTGAATGATCTAGTTAATTTTTCAAAAACATTTTCTTTCAGTACAAAAGAAAGAAAAAACTAGTGGTATTGAAATTTGGTAAGTTTCAAGCTAAAGAAAAGATGTTTTTTCCCCCACAATAAACACATTGTGGAACCTACTCCTGATAGATATTGTGGAAGCAAGGAGTCAAATTCACAGGAGAATTAGATTTAAAAAATATTAATGATATAAAATATTGGGCTTCAGGGAAAAATTGAACCACTGTAATGTCTTAGAGTAGGTAATTTGAAAACATCCTGTTCCTTTTTTTTCCCTTTCCCCTCCCCTTTTTTCCTGAAATATCTGGGGTTAGCCACTGTCAAGATAAGAAAAGTGAACTCCTAAGCTGATCCAGTCCTTTTACTTTCATGGATAACCTTGGCATTTAGCTTGTCTGCAAATTCTTTCTAGTCTAAACACCAGTAAGTAAATTCAAACCATAAATAAAAAACATTGGCAGGCCAAAAAAGAATTTGAGGAACAACTTTCTAACAGCATAAAATGCTAACAGTAAAACCATCTTTAGAACCATAAAAAAACCAGAAGTCTGCCAGGGATTCTATAGAGCTGATAGATGGCAAAGGTGCAAGAGGGAAGCTCGAAAATAAAACTTTAGCAGTTAGAAAACCTCAGAGAATTCCTTGCATTAATGTTCACTCTAGGGGAGGATAAAGGGAGTCCAACACTTGCCTATTTCTATGAAAAGGACAAGTTAGAAGAAGTGTCCCAAACAAAAGTGTAAGTTAAAAAGGTTTTAGAGACCATGGCTGAAAATAACAGGAACAATCTCTAGAACCATATAATGTTCACTCAAGGCAGGAAAGATCTCAGTTTGTTGCTGGACTCTGGTCTGATACTCACTGCTTAGCTCTGGCTCAGTTTCAGCAGCATGAGAACAGGCAAATGTGACTTCAGTTTCTAAAAAGAGCTCCAGGAGACACTCTTGACACTATGGATCAGTAAGTGTCATTTCTGTACCAAAAAAGCTGGTAGCAACAGACACAAGTTAATCTCTGAGTATTGAGGAGGGGAGAGAAAGAATGGGGTTACACTGACAATGGACAAAGGCTACAAGAAGGTACTCATGCATCTTTGTGCTGATGCAATTGAGTTTCAATGAACCCAAAGTAAGTAGATTTGCGAAAATAATCCTAAAGGTAAATGAAAGAGCAGTAATAGAATAACAGATAGCTCTTACCTTCAAAAAGAGATTCTGGAGATGGCCTGGCTATTTTTTTTGCAAACCTCAGGCCAGTGCTGTACTGCAACCACTAAGTGCTGACAGCATGTTAAGGACCTGTTACATGGGCAGCCTCTGTCTCCGGAAATCCCTAATCCAAGATGAGAGTAACATGATATTCCAGGAAAAATACTGTTCTCTTCTTGCCGTGGGTTTATTTGCTTGGTTTGGGTTTTTATTTTTTAATCTACTACTGGCAACAATTGGACATGGGACAGCAGTCTAGATGGATGTTTCATCGTCTCCAGTACAAACATTCTAATGTTCACATGAATTATTGCTGGATTTGCAAGCTAGCCCCGAATTCACACTGAAGAAGCAGCCACCAAATTCCCCAAATCATACAGTGATGTATTCCTCCCTGGAACCTTTTCTGGTTTTGGTTGAATATTTCTTGAGTTACCTGAAAATTTATGGCCAGATTTTTAAAACTGCACATAAACACATTTTTTAAATCAGCTAATGTAGCAGATAAATTCATGTTTAGGCACCTAAAACTAGAGATAAGAACATGCTTAGGTGCCTAAATACCTTTAAAATATGGCCCTACACATCTTTGAAGATGATGCCAAGACTTCTGTGGACATCGTTAACGTAGGGCTGAACTTCAAACATATTCAGCAGGATTCAGATAATGCACAGAGCCCATCTTGGCACGAGCTCTTCTTAAAGGTTAAGAACTAAAAAAGGAAATTCTCCTACAAAGATGGACTGTACAAAGAAACTTTTGGGAAATAGACAGTTCTGGGCCCCCCCTTTATCTTGATGAATAACATAAGGGTAATGAAAAACAAGGAGAGACAGATAAGGAAACAGAGATAAGAAAATAGATAAGAAAAGAATGCCAACGTTTTTAATATTTACTGCCATTAGAAAGCAATATGCCAAGTGGGGAAGTGAAGATTGTAAGTTTCATAAAGAGCACCTTGGATTTTTTTTGACATGATAGAAGCACCTGAAGAACTTCTTACATGTATGAAATAGTTTTAACCTACACAGGACAGACTCTACAGAAGAAGACTTGGAAGCCTATCCCTTTTTAGGAAAAAAATAACACAGAAGATAAGAAATAAAATATAATAAACACTGTCTTGCAGATCTGAATTGAAACAATCTTTGAGAAAAAAAATTTACATGGCCAAATTCTACTATTCTTTTTTTCAAAAAACATACCTTTTTGGAACAGAACATCAATACTAAGCCATATTTCAATTAATTTGTTTGCAGTGATGATTGATGCAGACTAGCTTACGACAAAAAATTCATTGTCTCCCCGGGATCCAGTTTCATTCTGCATTATGAAAAGGGATTGCATCTCTTACTGCAGACTGTGGTCTTCTGGCACTAATTTTACTAATTAGTCTCTGACTTTGATCTTGAGTCAGGATGATTGGTGACCAAATGACTTTTAGGAATCCTTCTGCTTCCTACATCTTGCAGTGAAATTGTGATGAATAGCTCCACACCTATGGCCCTAGAATCTGCAGCAAATTTACTCTTTTAAGATTTCAGTAATAGCTTTTTACAAATATTACTATTTTTCTGGTGGACTAAGTCTAGTCTTTGACTGTATTCTTTCACTTTTGACTTGCCCTTTTTGTTGCTATTCATGACTGAGAAAACCATGTTCTATTGTCCTGAAATAAAAACATTCCTCCTGTAAACTATGGAGGTGTAAATGAATTCACATGGGGTTCAGACAATAAAATACATTGAACATGTATCGTTCCAGATAATGGGCATTTTTCTTACATTAAAAGTCAGCAAATACACTTCTCCAGAGAGCACTCTGGTGATGGAAAATATCCTGATAAAATGGACTAAAACAACTCCAGAAGGAACAAAGGTATCTCTCTGTAAATCAGAATTTGCTAATAAACCTGAGTAACTTGAAAGATTTGTACAACTGAAATCCAGAGCAATCGCAATATGCAGTGGTAGTTAATGTAGTCAATCATTTCCACAGCTACACCTCTGTATATATTTGACTGACTAAAAGCAATTCTGCTGCTATGACTTTCTTGATATTGAAACTGGGTTTTATTTTGCATTTTATTAGTCTTAAAGCAACTACGTAGTTGCAGTTAAATAATGATTATCAGTTCCATGTTATTATACTGAGCAAAATATATTGTGATAATTGTAATGGACTTTTCATGTTATTTTGCTTATCAGCTGCACCATTTTAGTAGTTTTCCACATCTGTATATGTGACACTAGTTATGCTCTGGAAGTGTTAATTAAAGAGAATTTAGAATAATATAAAATCTTCATAGCATGTGCAGCAACAAAATATGTGAACTATCTTCATTTCACGTTTCTTTACATAGTCATGACCTCAGTTATATATTCAAATAAAATTTAGTTCATATTCATTTTAAATTTCTAATAAAAGACTTAATTCCTGTCTCTTTGTCAATGTTGATTTTATTAACCTCAATTTTCAAACATGCTTGTTAAATAGTCAGCAGTTATCATGAGGTTATGTAAATGAAAAACAAACACAATGCTTCCTTATATTCCAGACTGGAAAATAGTACCGTATCTCAGAGCCCGCCACTGGTAAATGCTTTCCCTGAGTTCCTCACCTGAGTTTCTTCCCCGATTTTTTATATAATGTAATTAAGAGAAGTGCTGAAGTCAAAATATAGTGTTTATTTAACAAGGCTGATTGGCCTCAGGAGAGTACCTAAACAGATTTGGTACTTTAATACTTGGGAGAAATTCATTCTTGGCTTAACTCTTGACAGATACACCCAGGGATGAGTTTAGTCCTTTTATTTCACAGAAATAGATTCCATTGATTTACCCCTTTATTCAGTTTGGCATCATCCAAGACTTAGAAAAATGTAGGAATATTATGGACTATCACTTTAAATCCCATTCCACTCAAAAATCCTTCGAGTAAAGTAAGGCAACTAAATGTAAAGTTTAAAATAAGACAATCCTTGCAGTAAAAATCAGCCACTTATCAGTATACTTCCATGCAGCTCATTCGGAATTCAGAATTTGGAACACAAATTTAGAATATTGAACATGGTATTATTCATTACCTGGCACACAGTCATTCAAGGCAGTTAGCCAAACAAGCTATCTCTCTACTTACAGGTGAAACAACGTTTTTGAGAATCTTAAAAATTTGAAAACATTCATAAATCAAAATATGAGGGTTTCGAAGAGGGAAGCTAACATCATGCCAATTTTAAATATACTGGATATGGAAACAAGTCAGCAGTTTAAAAGGATTCTCTGACAGGCACTTCCACTTATTCAGACAATATCAATTAGTGTCTGCAGAGCGGACTTACCCATGCTGATATTTCAATTGGTGTGTTTTCCAGATGCAAAGAGTGTCTATTTTTCCTCTCTTTGTTTTATACTGCTTCAAAAGGAACAATTAATAGTGAAGGTATGAATCAGGGTATAGAATTGGTGTTTAAACGTAAGTTTGAAAACCTGTCAGATCCAGAAACTTTTCCAGTGATCATCACCACTCTTCACAATGATTTTTCTCTACCAGCAAGCTATTTTACTCTTTTTTCCATGGCTGTACACAGCGAAGTGTGTGGCAGGATTGTGATGGTGGGAAAGGCTGGTGAAAAGCAGTCTGGGAGAGGACACAGGCCCCAGCCACGTACCTGTTCCTGAGGGAATAGCTGCCTGTCAGCCCACATGCCTGGGCCTCAGCCACTGCATTGCTTCCAGCCTCTTCCACCTTGTCATCCTGGGAAATGAGTGGCATTTGAGTCCCACCTCACCAACGTGCTATATACCCAGGACCTTCTTCCCTCCCTGTCAGCTCCTCCCAGCACCTCAGAGTTCCAGAAAAAGGAAGAGAACTTGGAAATTTGAGGTGAACATTTACTTAGTCACAAGACTGATTGCTGAGCAATAGGAATAAAGCCCAAATGGACTTACCGCCAGTGAATTGTGATTTCTAGGGTGGCCTCATGTCCATGCAGGCAAGGAGATCCAGAAGTAAACTGGCTCTGAGGCATCCTTCTATTATGGTGCCGGTGCTCACCTGCATCATCTTACCAGCAGCTTAGTCCTGAGAGTGAAGAGAGACCTCCAGGAGAATTTGGACAACTGCAGTGGTTGAATGAATACAAGAACGGACTAGTTAAAAAAAATAAGCCATTAACACTGTTCAACTCCTTATTTCTGCCACTATATCTGTTCTAGACGTGCTGAAAACTTCCACTTCACTTTTAATGTCATGATTTCAAAGACTTTGAGTATTTTCAGTGTGAATATTTATATGAATACAGTGTTTTGGCATTCACTTTTCATCCTTTGGTATTCCTTTCAATAAAGGAAGTACAGGGCCTTAAAGAGTGACCATCCATCAGGAATACAGAGCAGTAACATAAGGTTTAGATGAACAGCTATGCCCTAAGGAGAACAAGTATTAATTATGAGAAGCCCCCATCAGTGCTTAAAAAATATGTTGATTGTAATATCTTTATGAGAAAGTCAAAAGCAAACACTGGTGAATAAAATATATCTGCATTAATATTACCCTCAGTGGATGATACAGTTTATGATACAACAACAAGATGCAGAAAAAAAGTCATAAATTCAGGACTAAATGCGAAAAAAATCATTAATAATAAGTAATTTAATCACATCTGCAAATATTATTCTGTCTGCTTGGAAACCTTTGGAATTTCAGCTGGATTAGTTCTCCTTCACTTCATGTCCTAAACATTCGTTTTGTGTTTCTGTCTCCTGTTAAACAAAAATTGCCTTTCACCTCAATGGATGCCAGCATTTCAGTGATGCAAGAAGAGTTTCAAGTGTGTATCCTATAGAAAGTTAGACAGAAACATAAGGATAAATAAATGGGTGTGTGATACGCTTATTAATATAAAATAAAAGTCAACATGTCTATGCAATACTTGTAACCTGAGTTGGATTTATATCAGTAGAAAGGGGTATAGCTGCCGTAATTTCAGTAGAGCTAGACTTCTGTAAACCCTTCTATCCATAGAACTCAATATTTGTGTAGGTCCTTCAATTCAAAAGGATACTAAAGTCCTTGGTGTTTTAGTAAAAATCTCTTATCTGTAATATAGCTGGATGAATAGTACTTAAGGAATACCTTATCTGAGAAATTTTACCATTATTCATCAAATAATGTGTTCAACAAGAAATTTTATTAAGTGTTAGAGTAATTCTGTGTAGTTGAATACTGTACATGCTTGAATAAGGAATTCAATAAACAATGGTAATATTTACCAAAAATGTGTTCAATTATTTTATTCCTTTAAAAATATCAGTTAATTTCTATGTTAAGAAATACTAATACAGCTCTAATGCTGGCCACCTTCAAAATTCTATCAACATTTCCCCACCCTGCCCTCCAAAGAATAAACATCTGAATGAAGTCTGCTATTCTTATCTTACAGACCAGAGATCCAGGGATGGGAAATACAGGCCTTGATTCAGATTTTTTTTCATGTACACAGAAGAAGAATAAGTCCCTTCTAGGAACTTCTGCTTGTTTGCAGTCAGTGAATGACAGTAATAGGATCTACATCCACCTCTTATTCACTTGTTCTGCTGAGGTGCTGACAAAGGGTGGGTGCTTCATATCCTGCTGATCCTTTCCCCACTCAGAGATCCTCTGGTGTACATTTGTCCACCCAGGGTGCACAGCCTGGCTCTCTTCCTTTCCAATAGCTCACCTCACCTTTTTTTTAAAACACTGTAACCTCCATTAGTGTAACCTACCTTTTGTAAAATGTCATAGTGATTATCCTTTCAAACAAGAAAATATCAGACTTCTTTTAACACCCAGCTCACTCTGAAGGGTTTAAACAATCGTCTGACTGGCCAAGAGAGTAGAGTGGTTGACTTGGAAAAGGTGGGGTTGAATTTTTAGACACTGCTTAAGAAAAAATTCTGTACTTAATAGTGAGCAAAATATAGAAATAAAACTTGAATCAGGTCTTGGAAGGCAGTTCTCCCACTTCTGTGCTCTCCCTCCCTTCTTTGTCTTCTCCGTTTCTCTCTCTCCCTCCCTATCCCTCTCACCAGAGAAGTCATGTTTTATTTTGTTCATCAGCTACACCCTCAGCAGGAGACTAGATCAAATCCAGGCCTACAGTCATGTACGAACTTCTGGATCAGCCATCTTCCCTACTTACTGATACAGACCGTGCAGAATATCTAAACAAAAATGTACCTGTGATATAGACATAGCTCTTTTATGAAAAACATAGCTCCTTAATGAAGAAGCAGCAGACAAAGTTGCTAAACTCTTTGGGATCCTACACAATGAAAGGTGCCTTATAAGTTACTCTTAGTGGTACCATGATTGGTACAGAAGCCTTTGTAGTGTCTTATCCTGGACAGAGTCTAACAGCTCAAAAGACATGGATATATTCAGTGTTTTAAAAATTGTGATCTACCATGATCTTACCTAATTTTGTCTCATTGGGAGTCTTCTGCATACATTTAAATAATGATCAGATCTTCCTTCATCTTTATCTTTTCAGAGTGTTCATGCAGCCAGAATGATATCAAGGTATTAAAATTCAAGAGTTATTATTTTAAAAACCAATTTTTCTTTTTCTGTAAGTGTACGGTTTAATTCCATGTAAATTAATTTTACTCAGGAAAGTATTTTTTCACTTCAAGTATCTTTTAAATGCTTCTTTTTACACCCAACCTGCTGGCAAAAAAATTAGAAAGCAAACAAATGAGATGATTTGCAGAGAAGAGACAGGATGCCGAAAGAGCGCAGTATATAATTGGAAGAGCACAGGAGAATGTTTAAAATAAGTTCAAGAACAGAGATAAGGCTAAAGATGATGTTATCTGTTGGACAGAAGAAGCCATTAACATACACCAGAGTGTTTTCAATCACTTAATCAGAAAACCCTTTTCCTGAGCACTGTTTCTTGTCCGCGTGCCATGAACAAACATAAATATTTTGGATTTCCTGCATCCTTCACTCTGATAATGGGCTCTTAACTATAAGCCCTTCCCACCTCAAAGAAAGAGCTAAAAACAAATGATAAAACATGAACCCTAGAGATGATTTCTAGACCAGAGGAGTTACAGAATTCAACTCCACGTTCAAAACAGCTTTTGCACTACACTGTTAGTCCTAGTTTAATATGAATGTAATTTGAGACAAAAGGAGAATGGATGGGGATGAGGATGAAACTGCTCTCAATGAGCTAAAATGGCTAAATTATCACTGACTGCAGAGGTATACATTCAGCAACATAGAAACAAAAGCTTAACTGTTCTATTTTTACAGCAAATACAAAAGTCTACGTTTCAGTGAAATCACATTTAATTTCATTGAAATAAAATTAAAGAAAGACAATCTTGTGGGTTTTTTTTTTTCCTTTTCCCACACATTTTATGTGTGTGGGAAACGTTCAGGAGCTCAGATATGTACTTATTTTTACTTATGTAAAGGAGATCTTTGAGAGGTCTTGAGGATGTCATTGTTTCTGCTGCTGGAGGTTTTTCCACTAGTTTCTGATGATTCAAGGAGAAAATTTAGGTGATGTTAACTCTTCTGTGGAAATGACTGGATGATCCCTGTACAGCTCCATCAAAGCTTCATTCACATATTCACTCTTTTTCCTTACAGCTGCATAGCAGTCAAGTCCTTGCAGCACTGCAAATCCAAATTTGCACCAGGAAAGGGCAAAACAACATTCACTCTATATCACAGTATATTATCAAAACCATCCCAACTTTGGCAACAGCAGTATGGCTCCAGAGGCTGTTTTCAGATAATTCTGACACTGCTGATGCAATGTTTTTCTTGGTCCAAATGAGCTGTATCAGTCATTTGAATTATAATGAACTAGGAACTGCACAGTGTGTTTCAACAAATAAATCAAAGTGGAATACTTGGGCATCAGGTGAAACTAACTTTAAGTAGTCATTACGTGGAAAAAAAGTAGATGCATTTTTAACTGGTTTTGTAATGCTTCAAATGACCAGGAGACAAATTTGTTTGCTATGTTACAACACATAACAGGAAAAACACACCATATAGTAGATTGATCACTAGTCAAGATTCAACTTCTCAGAAGTTATGTGAAAAAAAATAGTGCCAAATAGTCAGCTGGTGTAAGCAGCAGCTCTGTGCTGAACAATACCAACATGTGTCTGCTAAGGATCTGGCTGTTGCACTAGTTCAGGAACTTGAAAGTGGCAATTTGCATGGCTTTAAAGTAAGCACTTTTGGAGAAAAGTTGTTTTAAATTCTGAATTAGATTACAGGAATATAAAAAACATATAAATATGTATATAAACAACAACAACAAAAAAGGAGGTGTTCTGGCACTGAAAGTCACAGAAAATAATTGCTCCATTCCATTAAAATATTTGGAAATACTATACCATTGAATAAATGTACAAAATCTAAATTTTTCCAGATGGCATGTAATAGTTATCAATTTTATACTTGGGTATAGGACATCTTTATTTTTTTGCCATCACAGAATATGTTTATGGGCTCACACTTATATTCTACATTAAAACAAACAAAACCTTGCATACATGCAGAATGCTGAAAGTAGGATTGAGTTGATTCAGTGTTTTTGGTGTATACTCCCTTCGTGTATCTGAGGTAGCAACAGGAAAATGTTTATGACATTTTCCACTTGTTTTTCTTACAGGTGAAATGCACTTTTTATAATAAAAAGGTGATTTTTTTTCTGTGGTAACTGCTAAGGAAATCTGATAGCTCATTAGAAACACTGTTTTCCCATCATAAACATTTCCTCTCATTACTGAGAAAACTGCCACTAATCAAATGCATTTCTGAAGCACTACAAAAGGATTTGGCATTAAGTTTCAAGATAATGGTTGTTAAGTGTGGCTTGTTTCCTTCTTAGGCTTCATTTTAGTCTGTTACTGCTTTATTCTTTTTCCGTACACTGGAAAATGTGCAGCATTGTTTGTTACAGAGTGTGGGACACAAATATGAATCAAACCTGTTTACATATGATTCTGATTTTGGGGGGGAAGGAATTACTTCTCAAACAATCAGACTTAATAACTGCTACAGAAGCAGAATGCGAAGTTGGTTTGTTTTTCGTTTTAAAAAATGTTGGTTGAATCACATCAAAATCTCAAGACAATTCCAAGATGAACTGACTCTGAGAGTAAATGACCTCTTCATCTCAGTGATAAAGTTCCAGCCAAAATATTCTCTCGGCCTGAGACGTGATTCATTAGAAATATGTGCATGGTGTGGAGCTCTACTTTCTATCTGGCAGAGTCCAGCCTGCAGACTGATAAGAAGCAAATGCAAATGTCCTGATAAGAACTGAATGCAAATATTTATGATATGATATTCCCTGGGAATTATGTGCAGATAAAACAAAGTGTATTATTTTCCCGCTTCTCTTTCAGGTTTGCCAAAATGCCCTTTTTCGCTTTCGGAATTTGCATTTCTTCAAAATTGATTCGGCTTGCGTATTATGTTAAGCTATTTGTTTGCTAAGGATGGTAATTAGTTACTGTAATTACAGCAATGACAGTTGCTAAATTGTTTTTAAAGCATTACAGTGAGCCTGTGCCAGAAGATTGCAGTATTTTTTTGGATTTAAGCAGAGGCTGGAAAAACTCCCACTCTAAGGCCAGCATGGGATTTTCAACTACAAAGCTGCTTTTCCTGATTGAAATATTTTTTTTTAAGAAATCATTAATTTGCATTGATTGTAAGTACTAACTTTAAATTTTGGTTTATTCACAGATCACAGAAATATTAGTGATAGTGGGCCCTGTGGGAAAGGAGATACAAGGGGGACTCCCATCGTAAATAAAAGTGAAAGCTGATAGCTGAGGAAAAATGGTATTACTATTACTCTGAGCCTGTTAATTAAACTCTTTAGCTTATTTTTTTAGATAAATTAAAAACAATTTAAAAATGCCTGATTGAAAGTCATTCCTGAACTTTTCTGAGGTGCTCAGAGCTAAGTAAGAAACTCAGAAACAACTATATTCACCTAGTCCTTATTGTATAGCATGCTCTGCATCAAGAGAGAGCAGAAAAAGGAAATGGACAGCTCTTGCAAATAAGCTCACAGAGTCACAAAGTCAAATAAAGGGTTTTTTCTGTGGTGTCTTGGCACTATAGTCATTGCTTTTCCATTTTTATTTACAGGCTAGCACTTGCATCCAGAGTATGTCCAGGGTGAATATTTGGTGACAATCCCAGAAAGCTCCAAGTTTCATCCTTTCCTCCTTCCCTCTCGCATTTCCTCCAAAGGAGTTATTGTCACAGCAGGAAGAGTGTGCAGCTCAGCAGTGGAAGAGCCCCAGGCATCATAGCATGAGCTCTTCCTCTTCCAAGACATGTGGTCTCGGGAGATTAGCTGGTGTGTGTGTGTGGGAACCCTAAGGCTTTCACCCATCTCTTCATTCTGTTCCTCCTTCCACTCCACCCCCGTATAATCTCATTCCCCACAGTTTATAGGAATAGACATAATCACTGCACTTTTCTTCCTTCAGAGAAAAGGCAGCCTCCTTTGAGGCTACAGATCAGGTCTGTAACTAGGAAGAGCACCTGTAACCCACCTTCCATCACCTTCATCCCTCTCTTGGATGCCAATTCACCTAAAGCCCTGATGCCTGAAGTCCTGGGATTTATTTTGAGATTCCTCCCACCCTCAAAACCAGCCTTCCCTGGCTGTTTCTCACTGTATCTAGGTTCCTTTTGTGCCCAGTCCCATTGTACCTGCCCGTGTGCTGCAGATGGCAGCGTGCAGTGCCCACGGGCAGCACACTCCACTGCACTTGCCTGTGAGGAGTGCAGGCATCCACCGAGCCTGCTGACACTGGGTTTAAGTACACAGGACAGAAGCAAGCAGGGTTTGCTTCACGGTTTGCAGGCCTCTGCTTTCATTTTGACATAGAGCCAGTCTTTCAAAGGTGCATTGTGCTTTGCAGTATCATTTATCTAGTTACCTTTTACTTGTCATCTGTAGACAATGAACTGAATATCCACTTCTTGCCCCAGAACACCAGCTTGAATCAGCTACTGTCCTCTTGCTTACACAAACTTCCATTATTCTGATGATATAGAGGTTTTACATTTATTTGAGAAAAAAAAAAGCATATTCTGTATTGTCTTTATGAAGTAGCTAAAGATCCAGAGAAACGCAAGTCTCATGATATCACCAGATCATTCAACACAGTAGAATCTTGCAGTTTCTAATCATGAGGGAATAGCATGCTAACAGCTCATGAGAAACACATGGTGTGACATTCTGAGGTCACTTTTCTATCCCATATATAAACTTAAAATAGTGGATTTTGACTGAGCAGTATTGGATCAAAGAACAACTTCAGGAAACATAAGTTAAGATTCAAATATCAGCTAAGTGATTGCTTAGCTACAGAAAGAAAAACATCTCTCCTGAAGTGAGAGAGTTTTCTTGTCCTGAGTTTCAAAGGCTTATTCCTTACAAAGTTTATTAGCTTATATTTGGATTACACTCTTCACTTTGAAACTCCTACAGAGGATTTACTTCCAAGGCCCTCCACTAGCTACATAGACAATATATCAGGATATTACAGCCCCATCTGCTGCTAAGCAGATTTGTATCTAATTTATACTTGTATTTGGATGATCGTGTTTTAGTGACGGATGAGAGATATCTTTAAGCATTAATTTGGATCAAAATTTATATGTCATTTTCATTTTAAAATGGAAAATAAGTTGATAGTGTGATCATGTATGGTATGTCATAGACTATTCTCATTGTCTTTATTAAAGGATTTATTAAAGAGATGAATACAAAAACCTTAATTATCATTAGGCTTTGCAAGAACTCATAAGGACTGATAATTCATTGGTTAACACATCTGGTAAACATTTAGTACCATTTATTGACCTTTTAAAAATCATCATAAGATCTAATCAAGCAAATGAGAAATATTCCTATATTGTGTCTCTTATGGAAAGTGAGATGCTGCCTACTTTGGGGTTCTGAGAGCAACACAATAGCAGAATATATTTATATTTAACTTACATAATAAACTAGCAAATGTGTTTGATCACTTCAAGAGTAAGCATGACTGTAAAATTACGTTCTACCTCTATAATGACTTTCTTTTGTTTTGCATATATATATATACATGATGCTATCATTTGTATTATGCATGCAGAGCCTTAAACGTTGCTACTTGTGAGTTCAGCAGATATCACAGAGCTAGATGCATTGTGAGATGCATGTGAAAATATGCAATGTAAAGCACAGAGCAGTGATATACATATTTGCATAAACAGACAAAACATAGCAACACCCTTCTTGAAATCAGGACCAAGGCTGTGGAAACAGGCATTGGTCCAACTCAGAGGTTAGCACAGAGGGTTATAAAGGACATATGCAGAGTATATATAAAATATAAAATATAAAATATATAAAATCAGTCTTGCAAATCACTCAGGTAAGAGATTGGTGTCTGCTTTGCTTTTCCTGGGTTACAGGAGAGTAACTTGGTCAGGGGAGACTCCTGGAGGAAGGGGAGTGTTGCACTGTCTCAGCAGCTGAGGGGCTCTTGGAGAAACTGCTTCTGAAATCCATCCTGGGTGGGAATGAAAAACCCAGAGTCTCAGAGATGATTCGGGAGTCTCAGGAGGGAATACTGGGAAGAGAAGGGGAGAAATGCACAGCTAGCTGTTTGGGGTGACAGACATAGCAAAAGCTCAAGGACAAAAGAGGAGTGTGCAGAATGGGTGTGATCCAGCTGACTGTTTCTGAGTGGCCTGAACCAAGCAGGGAAGCAGGGACTGGCCTGGGAGCACTCAGATGGTTGTAGCAAAGGGCTTTCTTCCCTGCTTGTGACTTCTCTGCACTTTGATCCAATTATTTTGGTTTTTCTCTGTATAAGAATTTATTAATTACCCTAGTTCAGATTACAACAAAAATTGTCATTTTGAATTAAAAGCCCTTTTTTTGAGTGGGGCTTGTCACTTGCAGTGAATTAAATATAGGCAAAATGCCTGACTATATTAGGATTCTGTTATACTCCTTTCTTGGTTTTTTTGTTTTGTTTTGTTTGGTGTGTTTTGGGTTTGGTTTGGATTTTTGGTTTGGGGTTTGTCTGCTTGGGTTTTTTCCCCTGAAAATTCTCGTCTCTTGGAATCAAGAAATAACAGAAATATATTCATTAAAAGGGGTCCCAGACCATGCAGAGACTAAGGAAATCTTGAAATTCATCCAAGTGGAAACAAAAATAATTCGCAATAAGGGAAAAAAGCCCTAAAATGTATCTTTGTGAAAATCTTGGTTTTTTTAAAACTAGTCTCAGGCTTTTTGCAAACCTGAGGTTGTTAAAGCCGTAACTGTTTTATTCTGTGCTGTCTAGGGACTGTGAATACAGAGCATCATAATACCATGCGAAGAAGTTCTACCCTCCCTGAATAATAAAGCAAATGTTTAAATAGATTTCTCTGATGTGATGCATTGTTTAAGGTGCTGTCTTCCTGTGTGAATCCTGGCAAATGATAGGGATTAAAATCGCACATAGCATCTAATTAACACCAGTGCTCTGGCCATAGTAAAAGTGCAACAGATAGATACAATGCCTAGAAATGAGTGTTTGTTTTCTAGCTTGAAATACATGAAAAGGATGAAGTTAATGAATGATTGCAACTCTCTCACTTGACCAAGGCCAATATACAATGATTATTGTAACAACTGTTGATTTGATTCTAAACCAAAGATAGAAAAAGATTATATGAGCACGTAAGTGTGAATTTCTGTGTTGCTATTATTATATTTTAACATGAGGAAATACAGATGCCTTGACTGTGCCAAGGTGTTTGGAGTTGACTCTGCTTTTGCTAATAATGTCTCTTCCTGCAGCTCTGTCGCTACCTTGCCCAGGTTTGCTGGAACTGACGATCTATCAGGGAGGACTGAAAAAAAAGAGTTATGAAGTGTGGGTCATTATCAGTGAACAACCTGTCGTCAGCCCCATGGTGAGCCAGTGACTGGAGGCAGCTGTGAAGGGGACGGGGTGAGGAGCAGACTGTAGAGTCAATATGGGATCATTTCCCCAACTAGGGGAGGTCACGCTAATGGGATCTGTATGGGGAAGAAGGATTACAAGTTCCTTTGCACTTTTTCATGCACTCACCGTAAATCCACCACTGACCTTGCTATATATAACTCTGTGTTACATTATTCCCTGAGGTGTTGTGTAAGTCCTCAACTCTTAAAATCCATCCTATGTGCTCCATTTCAGACTTCTGCACAAAATTTGAACTACAAATAATTTGGTAGGAATTTTCCACCTGAAGTCTTTTTCCTCCTATCAGGAGGAAAAATGATCAGTTTAGGTGTTTTCCTCACATACACCATGATGCCAAACTCAGCTTTAATAAAATTGCACTCCCACTCCCCATCCTGTGACATGGAGCAAGCATGATGCACTGGAAGATGCTAAGAGGGAACAGCTATAGCCTCTAACCTAAGAAATTCTTAATATCTTTTTATTATGCTAAATGCTTTGAAGGAATGCTTTGAAGGAGTATGTTGAATGTGATGAGTTCTCATCAATACACAAAAGGAATTTCAGTGGAATGGACCAGGCTGTCAGGACACAGAGGTCTGCGAGATTCACCAACTGGGACAGTACTACCTTGGCCTATCTTGGCCACCGGACTGGAGAGCTTTCAGATTCCCTGCCAGGTGACCACAACTTACAGCCACCTACTCCACTTGCTTCTGATGAAGCTTGGATTCCTGTCAAAGCCAGGAGAATGGAAGCTCTGCAGTACTCAGTATGAATTGTGACTTTCTAGACTTCAATCCTTCCAGCTTTGAGACAGAGGACTTTCCCAAATCAGGGGACTTCCCCGGAGTAATACAAACCTTTCAGACAAGTCAGGTTTCCCGAGTTAAGTCCCATGGGTGAGAGACAGCTTCTGTTTCCTTTGACTGGGGACAGTGTGTTGAGTTTCCAGGAACTGGGATACCTGCCTTCTGATGTTTTTTCCTTGAGAAATATAATAAAACATAACAACTTGTAAAAAACCCAAGTGGCCAGTTTCCAAACACATAGTAGATCTCTGCTTTAGATGAGCATAGCCAATCTTTAGGCTCTGTTAATTAGATCCATATTAACTAGAAGAGAAGCTTAGGCGCATTAGGGCCCATGTGGACATCTGCCTGCAGAGTCCTGAATTTAGGTGCTGTATCTTAACATATAGCTGACCTCCCTAAGAATAAGTTATATCAGCAGTGTGGAGATATTTGTCACCAGTCCCCCTTAGTGCAACACTATTTCAAATTGCATAAAGGAGAATTGACAATGTAACCCATACTTCACAGCTTCATCTAACAATTTGATAGAAAAGAAAATGTCCAATTTGCTTATTTGAAAGATTTTCAGTAGTTAATGTAAGGAAAAAACCTGCAGTAAAATAGAATAACTTACAAATGAACTGTCTAAAGAAAATTTGTGATAGACTTTTTGATAGTTGTACACAGATATAAGGAAAGTACATTTATTACAAGTTACACCTTTAACTTTAAGAATGTTAACTGCACATTGTGCATTGTCTTAATGTGCAATGAAAACATATCTAAATAGGATAAACCAAATGAATTTAGGTATGTGTGACAGTTCATCTGTGGAAGAGTAGGGATCAGAATTATCTGAAATATTTCTACAGTCTATTTCTACAGGTGGCTATATCCTTACAGTTTTATAATGATTTACAGATTAGGATTGTGTTACAAATACAAATAACATCTGTATGTGTATAAAACACACTATAATTTAGGAAGGAAAATAATCTTTCTGATCAAGTCACTAACAAATATGTGTATCCAAATCTAATATTTGAGGAACTCTGAAATATGTATGATGTGTTGAAACAAACCAAGTGCTTGCTAGCACAAATTAGAAGATGGCTCTATTGTGTTCCATTAAGAGGATGAACATGTCCTAACCACAAGTCCTAAAATAGTCTCAAACTCCATCAAAAGAAATTCATTCAGTCCAGGTGCACCTCTTTTCCAATAAAGTTTTGATAGTAGATGATAGCTGGTAAATATAAATTAGCTGTACTGGATCAAAGACCAGCTGTAATGATGGGGAGAGAAGAATGGCTCCATTCATCACATCATAAAGTGGAGAGAGACATGAAATGGTACTAGTGAAACTGAGCTGAGTATATATAAAGAGGAGAAAAACGAAAGGAAAACTAAGGTACAGAAGAGAGATTATGAATCATCATGCACAATCAGTACCCATATCTTATAAAAAAATTATTATAGAAAAGTGAAAAAGCTATTATTTTCCAAAGCACTCTGCAGATCATTTTAGATCACTTCAGTTTCCTTGTGCTGAAGCCCCTCAAAATATTGTGCAATGAGATTATAATCCTATATTTGAATTGTTGAATGTTTTAATGTTAACACTAACTTTTTACCAAAATATAGAAGCTATCAATAAACTTAAAGGTTTTGCTAAGTAAGAAATTCACTTGTAGACTAAAGCAATACAATTTTTACACAATAAGGAAAATATGTGGACTATGGAAATTTAAGCATTCTGTATTTTTCCAGACAAAACTGCTGTGATTTGTGTGATTTTATACTGCAAGGGAAAGAAATCAAATGGAGGGTTTTCTGATCTGACAATTATTTAGCACAACTAAACAATCCCTTTCCTACAAAGCTCAAAATGCAGCTGAAAACAGAACATGAATTTTTTCCAGGTCTTCCCACAAACTTCATTAATCTTTTTTCAGTAATTCACTTTTTTCAAGAATCTGTCTCTTTGGACAGAAGTTCACTCCCTCCTGAAGTGCTTAATGACTCAAATTTATTGTTCAGAACTATCAGTATTAAGATCCAGCCTCTGAGTTTCATTAAGTCTGTGGCCACAGGCCTCGGAACTTGAAGAACATTGAGCATGAAAAGGGGAATCAAAATTGATCAAGGCCAATGCTTGGCCCCTTGTCAGATATCAAAGACCGAAAAGAACATGATGTTTTTCTGTAATGGTCAGAGCTAACCAGAGAAAGTTGTTTTGTATGGTTAGGACTCGCTTATATTAGCATTGTCTAGTGCACTGTCACAAAAAATGCATCAAATGTAACTTATCCTAACTACAGCAAATATATATACTCGGCATCACTGATTAATGCAGAAAGTCACCATCTCCTTTCCTCCTTTTCTGCACACCTGACTGTTGCTAGGATTCCTGTATTGACTGAGGCAGAGCTAGGGAAGGTTTTACTAAGTTTGTGCTTCATCAACCTTTGCAGCAGGGACCTTCCATGTTTATATACCACTTACAGAAGTGAGGTCCTGGCTTATCCTAAAATTAGATCAAATAATTAAAATAACAGTAATAATGATTACAGTGGTAATAACAGGCCATCCAGCTCACCTGAAAGCTACATTTTAGCACACCTGATGGTATTTCAACTGATGTTTCAAATGCTTCTTGAAGCATTTGAAAGCTTCAGTGGTTTTATGCAGTATTTATTTGGCTTTTCTTTAAGAGCTATGTTGAATAAGGACACAATGAATCTAAAACTAATAGATAATACATTTTCACACTTAGGCAAAACGATTTAGCTTCAACACACAGTAAAGTCCCTGAAGGTTTTACTTCTAGATTTCTTTGTGTTTATGCCTACATTATGACAATGCTCCGTTAATGACCTACCAGTACTGAAGAACAGACTGGTTCTTCCCAGGACCTTGGACCTGTAAGCTGCCTCATAGACCACCCAATAATAATTTACATCTTAAACGAGCCAGAAGTGGTCTGCACTCCTTAATATGAGCAAGTGTTAAAAAGGACAAAATAGATCTGTTATTTAGAAACCTCCTTTTTGACAGCAGAGAAGTACTTAAAGGGTTAACTCTGCTTCTGATTACCTAGTAAATAAATTAATGTCTGATGAACTATTCAAATCTACCTGGAAACAGTGCAGAACTATGTTCATGGTTTAACATACTTATGGGGTGAATGTGTTTTCCAGTTTCATGAAAGATTTCTACTATTCAATGGATGTTGCAAGACTTTATCTGAGTTTCCTTTAAAAATTATGGTGGAAATTTTGCTGCATACCAAGTATTTTGTTATATTAATGTTTAATATTAATATTTATGGCAGTATGGCTGAGGTAACTAAACACAAAGAGCATTTTTTTATAGCTATAAATCATTTCCTGGTACCTAAATGCTAGAGTATTAGACATACTCTAACACAGCAGAGATAAACTTCATCTGCATAATATGATGTGAATTATTTTCTCTGTCAAGTGGTTTTTGATCAAAGTTAAATCAGTAAGAACATCATTTTGACGGGTGCAGACTCAAACAGAAGAGTAACAGCATGCCTGGACTTCAAGTGCCTTGTGCTCTACATACCCTAGAAGACAATTTCAGTTGTTCATGTCCTGCCTCCACATGAAATGAAACAAGCTGTACCTGTCTGGTGGTGGTTCACTGCTTTTAACCATTGCCTTTGACAACATTGATGAAACTGCCTCCTTTGAAAATAAGTGTTCAAAACTGCCTTGGCACTTGGGTGTTTCAATTGCTGTTGCATCCATGATGATCTAAAAGCGTAACTGAAACAAAATTTGTGAATTACTCAAAGAAAGGCTGTGCAACTGAAAGTACACCTGTTTTTTCAGCTACATATTACCTTTTCTTAAAAGTTTTGTCTCATAAAGAGTGCATTTATACATGCACATGGACACTGATTCTGCTCTCTGTTGTCATTCTCTCAGAAACTCTGACTTCCCATCAACTTTTATACTGATATCAGGTCTCCATCCCAATTGTCTCTTTCACAGCTTTTCCCATAGGAGCATGGAAGAGGAAACAGTAGATTTTTTTCTCTGTTTGGCAGTGCTTTGCTTATAAGTAAGCATCTTGGAACTCCAGCTAATTGGATGAAATTTAGAGCCAGTTTTAGTCAACCCTAAATTATGCTGGCAGGGCTTCCATAGGGCTAAGGTATGAGTGTTGGCAAAGAATTTTTCCCCTGCTCCTAGGCTGGAGACCTCACTTCATCACCTAGTTATATATTTAGATACATTCTAAGCAATGAAAACCCCCACATTTTTATCTCAGAAAATGCTAAACCAGGTGCATGATGGTGAGAGATGTGATTTTCACATATTGACTAATTTAAGAAGCTCAATGAACAAGCGATTCTAAAAATGTAATGACCATCTTGGATCTAATAAAATATATATTTAAAAGGTTGTGGTTTCTATTCAGAATTCTTTAATTGCCTTGGATAAAACAGGTTGTTCAACAGAGGGAAATCTGCCTATACTTCTTACTTTCTTAAACCTTGCCAACATTTGCACAGTTGTCTTACCAAGCTACATCTTTCTATTGAAGTGAAATGGACAGCTTGGGAGACATAAGTAATTCTCTTTTTTTGCTGAGAAAAACATCATTCTGTTGGTTAATAGTAATCAGAAGTCATTGAAGTGTTTACTAGATGGCTAAGCAATGAGACTTACTAATAGCTCTTTCTTCAGAAAGGGTTATCAGCCTCTGCTTCACTTTCATGTTTTGTGTCTTTTATCTGAAAAGCACTTTTTAGGCCTACAATTCATGACAAACATAATGAAGGTCCATGCAGATTTCAGATTTCTAATCAACTCACTTAATTTGTCAATGAATGCCAACCTATCATATCTACTTAATGTATAGCATTCTTAAAATAAGCAGAACTGTAGTGTATATTAACACAAAGGGGGTATTTCACTTCCAAAAAAAGACTGTTGTACACAAGTTTTTAACAACGTGTTACTGATTCCCAAATGGTGTGTTACTGATAGTAAAACTGGCCTGTATAATGGTCTCTAGAAGGCACAAAGCACAGCTCTCTTGCATTTGTGGAGCATCACCTAACTGCTTGTCTTACAGAAAACAAAGAATTCCAAACCAGGATTGAAAATATTTGGTAGCTAAAGCTTTTTGTGGCTGAGTTAGTAGTAGCTAAATCACTTACCAAAGGATGCACAACTAAAGAAGGAATTGCAGACCTCCCAGTGCTGTAAAGACCCTGCAGTTATCATAAATGAGGTTGAAGCTATGCCTTTTGTATCAAAAAGATTTGGGGCACATTCAAATGTCCTGCTTTTGCTTTGGAACCACCACATCAGCTATTACCAAGAACCAAGTTTTAGCAATTTTTATAAACAATATGAGGGGCTGTTACCAAGTTGATTGTATGCTTTTAAATTTCAAAATGATTCTATCTGAGCTGCTGACTGAACTGTTGTGTCAAATACAGAGTTAAAATTTTAAAACAAAAACTGGACATTCACATAATCTCTTTGAGCACTTGTGAAACTAAACAACATTACTTCAGGTTTATATTGGTAAAGGAAGTACAAAAAATCTCCATATGGCATTTTCTGCATGTTTTAAATGTGAACACTGCTTTGTACATATGCCATTCTTGTCAATTTGTGATGTAGTTCTGCAGTTAGCCTGAATTTCTGCAATACCAATGTGTATTGACAAATACACATATCCTATGTATCTGGTCAGATATATTGAAATGGTAGCATAGGTTATGGTTTAAGAACACTTTTCTGATAAATATTTTTATAATTCTTCCCTTGACACTGAAGATTTGAAATTCAAGATGGTTTAGACACAATCTTAAAAGTATGGTTTCAAACTTATTTGACAAAGTAAGGGAAAATCCTTTGTTCATTTAGGAAATTTCCTATTACATCAAGTGCCTTACTGATTTCAGACAGGGATGCTGACATAAGAGAAGTGAGTAAAAATAGTAGGATACAGGCCTGATTAAACATTCAGGATCATTGTGGATAAGCAAAGTGCCTAAACCAGACTCTTTCTACTCCAGGTAATTTAGCCAAGCAGCCAAATTGTCCTCTTCCAAAACACAAGAGCCACAAAAGACATAAGGATATGAAGGGTTGTGTCAGTGCAAGGCTCTATCTGAAGTCCATACATTTTGGCATTAAACTTAGTTTTTCTATTGGCTGTTACTTGGAAGAAATTGTGTAATGCCTTAGTACCTGAGCTTCACTTTCTGTAAATGCAAAAATAACTCTTTTTCTGTGGTGTACTGAGATGCATGACACTAGTCCTCATAGAACATAGTCAAAGTCTAAGACAAAAACAAATTCAAAAGTGCAAAATATTATATTAAGGACAAAAGTTTTCAATAAATTATTCAATACAAATCAGACCACCCACCAACACAAATAATTAATGTATTAATACTTATCTCTCCTTTATCATAATTTAATATCAGAACTGAGTTGAAAAAGGATGGTTTTTAGGAAGCTATGATAAGCCCCACCATGCAATAAAACTTCTATTCCCAACACCTGCCCTTTTGCAACTAGTGTTCTTCTTGGAGTTTGTGGCTGGCCAATACTTAAAAAAAAGCAAAAAAAGAACAAAAGATAGGAAAACTGCGAAAATTAACAGAAATGCAAACCAAGAATATTAAGCCAATATTAGAATTATCTTCAAAGCTTGCCTGTTGGTATTACTGGCCTTTAAGCATACATTTGCAAGTTACATAAAGAAAAAAACCTCTCAAATGGCCGTTCCAAACCCTAATTGTTGTAACTTATCCATGCATTCCAGCAAAAATTTTCAGTGCTCTGCAGAAATGTTTGTTCACTTGCTGCAAACCGTGTCACAAATCTTCACTGCAACAGCTAATATTTTACAATTGATCAAATAAACTGGGATATGTATTCTAAATATGTGACTTAATGAAAACAACTAAAAGATTTATGCTCCATTTAATGTACTTAGCTGAAGTCTCATGGGATTGCCAAAGGAGATAAAAACTGCAACATGGGTTAATGCTTAGTTATCTTTGGTTAACTTATATAGCTTAGTAATCAAAGGACATGAAAGGAAAACCTTTGATAAAAAATAGCCTATTTTAAAATTCCACAAAAGACAGCTGCCTTTAAATACAATAAAGTGTAAACTTTTATACTTCCAAACAAGAACTCATAGCTAAACTTAATTTGCAATTTATAGACAAGAATGGTATTCTTAGTTGTTTGGTATCCTATTAAATGTAAAAATCAGTTTGGGGAGAAAAATTAAGAATGTGAAATTATAAGTAGTGGTGAGAAATATACGTATTTTCTTCTTGTTGTCTTTCACTGGCTTTTGCAAGACAACAGTGGAAAGCAAAAATCTGCAATGTATAATGTTACCAAGGAAAGAGAAATAAATAAATTATGAGTATATAGTCATCTAGCTCTCTGCAAAATTCCCAACATTTCACAAACTGAAACAGAAGTAAAAAATGTATTTTTTTAATCCACTGAAGAAGAATGTTATTGATTTTTATAATTATATCCCTTAGTGGGTGAATATTGCTGTTGATGTAAAATGGTCAAGTGGTATAACACTGCTGTTACAAATGTTAAAACAAAAAGTACTTAATAAATAAGGCTGCTCCTGTGCTTGAAACCAAGGTGCAAGCCCTCTCAGGGTGCAAGGCAAACAATCTATTCTAAATCTGCTTTCAATCTCCTTAAACACAGTGTTTGTGCTCAGATCCCCAGCACATCCAAATGCTCAGGTTACTAAGTACCAGTGACTGAAAGCCTGCCCGAGACTGGACATTCTAGATACCAAGCAACAGAGAATGTTATATTGCAAGAAGAAAATAACAAGACAAGACACTTAAGGTCAGAAAAAAAGAAGGGAAACCATTTCTTTCTGTGTGTTTTTGCTCTTCTGGAGAAGGGATGGGCAGGTTGGTGTGCCACCTGTGTGTGTCTATCTGATGTCTCTTTACTGCTTGCTCATGCACACCTATGGATCCTACCCCATCTTCCTTTTTGCATCTCACTTTCACAGAGACGGCAGAAAATCATTATTCTGCTATTACTCCACAGTTTATTTGCCTTCATGTTTATGAGCCTGAACTTGTTGCTTAACAGTAATAGGTTATTCCAAATCATATTAGTGACTGCTGAAATTTAGTGTTCGCTGCTAATACAGCTTTTGTAATTGAGAGATTTGGGAAATCCAAGAGGAAAAGTCTTTGTAATAGCCGTAGGACTGTGTATCTTCCAATATTTACTATGAAACTCCATAGCTTTGATTATAAAAGGATGGAGTGGAGCAAAAAATTCTTTCTGTCTGTCCAAGCAGACAAGGAGAGACAAGAGGGCATGCTGAGAGGCTGTATGAGCAACACTAGGCTTCCCCCTTGATGGCTTAATGTCAGCAGGGCTGGTCTTGTTAAAATTAATCCAGTCACAATAATGGCATAAATACATGCATTTATACCTCTATTGACTTTTCACGTTCACAGGATAATTGTTGTAACATTTTCTTAAAGGCCAAAGACCTTTTGATGATAAATATATCTCATTACATGGAATTTTATATGTAATCATCATATGAATCTCAGTGTAATTCAATAGATGTATTTACCATATGTTAATCCTACCATAACAAGCCTTTAACCTATGTGACTTAATTATAGGCATATCATCAGATTTACTGTAAAAAGTGCTTTTTTTCACTCACATCTGCTTTTAAAAATCCTTTGACTGCTTTAACTCTTTTGTGAATTGCCTATCAAAGAGTTCATCTTCTCTGCTCCTGACCTTGCTTGAAGGTAAATCCAGGGATGCATGATACCACTATTTGCTCAACTGATGTGCAGATAGGTAGAGCTAGAGAAGCTTCTGAATGTAACTTTTGAATAAATCTAGATCTGCCAGAGACTCCTACTGTTTCATTTTAAATACCTCCCAATTTGCGAGTGTATAACTGATCAATTCTGATGAGATTTTTCAGTCAGCAGTGAGCAGCAAATATATTTTCATTGTATATGAATGTGACATATAAGACAGTTAAGCATCCCTGAAAAAGAGAAATATTGATACCAAACTCTCTTAGTAGCCCAAATCTACCTCTGGTTAGAAATGAATATCAGATACAAGGAAAAAGTGAAGAAAATGGGTTTATTTAGATTAGAAAAAAACTCAGTTGTAGGAGCCTAAACTGTGGATACATGTGAAAATGTTCTACCTGACTACTGGAAGAAGGATGGGATCACAAAATCACAGAATGGTTAAGCTAGGAAGGGAAGTCTGGAGGTCATCTGGTTCAACACAGCTTGTCAAGTAGGAACACCTACAACCAGCTCGACAGGACCATGCCTAGGTGTTTTGTTAATATTTCTGAGGAGGGAGACTCCACAATCTCCCTGCACAACCTGTAATTGTGCTCAGACATCCTCACAGAAAATAAAGGTTTTCTCTATGTTCAGACAGACCCTGCTGTGTTTCAATTTGTGTCCCTTGCCTCTTGTCCCCTGTCACTGGGCATTATTGAAAAGAGCCTGGTTCCCCCTTTGCACCCTCTTTTCAGGTATTTATACACACGATGAAATCGCCTTAATTTGCATGGGAAAAAGTAGAGTGTTGTTAGCAAAACCGTTCAATAATCAGAATTCTAAAATACAGTGTTTGATGGAAACTGCAGAACTAGAGATATTAAAAACTGGGTATAAACCATCAGCTGGAGCTTGTCTAGTCCCCTGTGACCTTCATTCTGTGAAAGTTGTTATACTGCACAATCTCTTGAGGTGTCTTTCAACCTCACAGTTCAGTAATTCCATTACTCTTCTCTTTTTAGTTTCCCCATTCTATTTCTTTTGACGTTTCAGTTCACTTGATTATGGACAAACTTCTGGAAGTCAAACCTTGTTTAAACTAGTTCCTGTACCACATGGCCTTTTAAAAATGTGAACAGATTTTAGAGATTCTTTCAAACATGTACTCCAATATGGCAGAAAATAAACCCCATAAAAACAATGTTTCTTTCATGGAAATGCATACGCTATTGATAGTTTGAGCCATATATTGATAATAGATCCAACAAAGTCTTAATTAAATCAGGTTAAAGACCTGGTATGTATGTAATTTATACATTGAATACATGTATTCAAGTTCATAGTGCCAAATGGTATTCAGCCACTGGGCTGTTATGATCTATATGAAATAAATTCTGGATTATCAGTGATTGTGTCCAAAATTTTGTCATGTATGGGAGAGGTTCCAAAGGACTGAGAATGGCAAATACAGTAACTGTTTTGGGTTTTTTTAAAAAAAAAGAAAAAGCAGAAGAAGAGAATCTTCGAATTATAGTCTAGTTAAAGACAGCCAGAAAGACACACCAAATCATTAAACAATCCAGTTGAAAGCACCAAGAAGAAAACAAGGTGAAAAGAAACAGCCAGCATAGATTTATCAATAACAGATCACATGAATCTAATTTCTTTCTTCGACAGGATGACTGGATAATGGCATAGCAGAAGGCAGATTTGATAAATCCTGACTTCAGCAGGTTTTTCAACACAACTCTGCATACTGTTCTCATAAGCAAGAGAAATGTGCTCTGGATGATTCAGTGAAAAGAGTGTGATGAAGTGTTTGGAAAACAGCACCACCATAATGATTAGCACAGATTCCCTGTCAAACTGGAAGGTATTTCATACAGAATCCTGTAGGAATCCCTACCGGCACCTCTGTTCTACTGTGATTTCCACTGACCATCTCAGTGGTGGGATGGAGGACACAGTTATGTTTTTTATACTTGGCATTTGTCCCAAGAGTAAGTGGAATAAGACAAGGACTACAAAGCATTTTGGCAGTTCAGTCAGAATACAAGACATTCTTCAAATCCTGGAGAAAGCATCACAAGTGAACATGAAATGCAGTCAATATACATGCAGAATACTAAACTTAGAGAAGTTATATGAGCAATTGTTAAATGAAGAATAAATAGGCAAGATTAATGTAAAACAAACAAACACAGCAGGCCGTGAACTAAATTGTTTCTTGTTACTGCGCAAAACTCTTTAACTGAAGGGGAGGTCAAAAGTGTTGTATATAAGCTATTGGAGATGCTGTTCTTGATGTTGTTCTCCTTGGGTATTGCTCAGACCTCAGCTGGAGTAATGTTTCCCATTTTGGTAACCACACTTCAGAACAGATACAGACAATTTAGAGAGAACCCAGAGGAAAGCAAAAGGAATGATAAGAGCTTTGGAAAACGTGACCTACAAGGAAAGGTTGAAAGAGTTGGATTTGTTTAGTCTGGAAAAGGGAAGACTGAAGGCAGGCATGATAATGTCTTCAAATATATAGAGCTTGTTAGAGAGAGTGTGGCGATCAATTATTCTTAGGGCCTGAGTGGGATTTGTAGGAGAAGAAAGACATATAATTTGCAGCACAGGAGATTCAGGTTACAAGGTTTCCAATTGGAAGGGCAGTTAAGGGTTGAAACAGTTCACTGAGGCAGGTTGCAGATTCTCTTTCACTGAAGGTTTTTAAGAACAAGTGAGATATGTCATGTTTGTTTTATATACCGTGAGGATAGGGAATGAATTATCCTATGTCTGTAGATACCTTCCAGCCCTATATATCTGTGATTCCCATGACAATGAAGCATTGATTCCACAGACACACAAAAGGATATTGTGGGATGTATCTATAGATTGCTTCTTGACAGTAATTTGTATGACTGCATTGTAGACTACACTGTGTGTTCCAGAAATTAAAGAGCTCAAATGTCCTTAGTAAAGATCTCTACTAAGCTTATTCTTCAAATTATAAATAATGTGGGTTTATACACATGGATAAAATGAGCAAGATGTCCTATTTACTCTTCACATAAGTGAAACAAACACATTTCTCTTGGAAATGTGAAATATGGAAATATTTTGTTTCTTAGAAGAAAAATGACTGCTTGCCAAAGTGGCAGTAAGTGGCTAAAATGAACATAAAGAAAATGCCCACTGGGTTGGTAGCCTCCTATCTCATTATAGTGAATGAAATACCCATAAAATTCTGTGATTTTGTAGCTGATAACAAACACCCCATAAACCAAGACCATTATCACAGTGTTTGATCAATGGCAGGAAGTCATTGCAGCATCTGAACCTTGGAGACTAGCAAAACTGTTCTGCCCATGTCCAGATGAGTATCTAAGCATAAACAAAGTCAGGGTGATGTGAGCCAGAATATGAACTAAATACTGCATTGCTCCATGTACGCATAAGTGGGTTTTTTGCATTATCATATGAAATTTGTTAATGGCAATGAGAGCTGAACTGCTCCCATGAGGATTTCAGGGGAAGAATAGCCCTACTTTGGTAAATCAGCACACAGGGATGTCAAATACTGAACACTTACAAGTCAGGCCCCTCAAACCATGCAATTGACTTTAAAATATGCTTTTACAGTGTCTTACAATGTTTGTTTAATTCGCTTTCTAGGTTTTGAGCCTGCAGTGTGGACCCAGATCACATTTTCAGCCTTTTTTCAACAACCATTAGAGAGTCATTAGCTTTTTAACTTTTGTAGGAAGGAGGAAAAGAAGTAAGGAAAAAAAATACACTTAGAGATTTGGCAGGAGCCAATACCAGCTCCTGGGATGGTTTACTCTTCTTCCAGATGTAGGTGAACTACTTTGCCTTGGCCAGCATGGTGATAGCCTGGATCTGAGCACTAGAACACAGGCAGCTACACTGCTTTATCTTTAGTGCACTGCCTCACAAAGTTTCCACTCATGCTGTGCACTTTTCTTTGTGACAACACCTGGACAGGACTTATGTTACAGCACAAGTCAAGGACCAGCCTCAGGAAAAAACAGAAGAGAAGCTGGAATTCTTATGTATGACCAACAGTGCATTTTTTCTAAGTTTTACTTCCATTTGTCTAAGAAAGACAAAAGCACACAATGTGTGTGCATCTCCAAACAAAGCTAAGTGACCAGCTCCCATCCCAATCCAGGTGCCCAGTGCTTCATTTAAACTGCATGTAAATAAACAAAAAGGAAATCCTACTGCCACTAAACTCCTGGCAGTACTTCACCTCTGGATTTTCACAGAAAGCTTTATTGAACAGGAGGACTGTTACTGGGAGAAAGAACAGCAGTTCAAAAAGGAAAGAAGCAGTCACTTTTGGCTTCTTCCATGCTACTTCATGGTCTGTGATGGAAAACAGGGCAAGTTGGATGCCACAACCTTCACACAGACAATAAGAAAATACCGTGAATAAATACAGGAAGATATTTATATCACATGTAACTATATACAACATATTAGTAAGCAGTATTTACACATGTAGATCTAGATAGGTGTCCCATTTAGATATATATTCAGATAGAGATATAGATGCACACTCACAAACACAAATATGGGATTTATTTATACTCCACAGCCCCTTCCCTATCTCCAGGATACCTCTCTCAGCAATGGCACAGTTGAAGCCTTTCTTGAAACCTGTTTGAACTTTCCCTTTACTGTGGACAATAAATTAACTTTAAACTAACCTCTAATTTGGGATTTCGTCTCATACAAAGCAAAGTCAAAAGCCAGCAGGTTACCAGTGGAGCATTAGGGAACGTGGCATCTCCACCGATACAGTGGGTGGGGAGAGGAAGCTATTAACATGTCTGTAACACTTCGCTTTATACACAACTACCCTGCTTTTAACTCCAGCCTTGGTCGCTGAGGTCAGGCAAGACAGAGCTGGCTAATAGTGTCGCTTTCCTACTGCCTTCGGCGCTCCCCCCACCGCAGCAGCCAGCGCTGGAGGGGCGGTGCAACACCTCGGCAGGGCCGCGGGAGCGCAGCTCATCGCAGCTTCTCATTAATGGTGGATGTCCGGGGAAGAAGTGTCACACAGCCACAGCGAAAAAGCTGTGAAAAGAGAGCTGCTTAGCCATTCATGGAACACTGTTATGTTAGCACAATAATGAATAGGACAAGGTCCCCCATTGTCAAGAAGGTGGTGGACTTTCACTTGGCATGAAGGGACCTGAGTGCCCAAGTTGCTCTAACCAAGGGTAAAGAAGCTCACAAAACATAGCTGTCAATTCATTATTTCAAGTTTAAAATAAAAGTATATGTGGTGAAATGCTCCAACAGAAATTGAATCTTCAGAAATTTCAGTTCATAAATGCATCCTCCAGACTGATGTATGCAGAGGGGCATTCATATAAAGTTATAAGGTAGTGGAGCATGAAGCATTCATTCAGTCATGTCATTTTTGAATATTAAAAAACAGCAGATTTTTTTCAGGAAGTAGTTTAAGCTTTCCCCATCACTGTGGTTGTATTTGTACCTGTCATTCAATAGAAAAATGAGCCCCCGTGTAAGGGGCTGCTCTCAAGACCAGTCAGGCCACAACTCACCAGCAAAGAATGGTGCAGAGGAGTGAGGGCTGTAGGCAATGCTTACCACTGCCACTTTTCTCCAGCTTCATAACTTTCATGCTCAGCACATCAGTGTGGTTAAGAATCCAGCACTTCCTACTGAAAACTTCCAGCATGGAGGCAATGGGAATTTTGCCCCTAAAGCTGAGTATTTTGGCCATAGGTACTGCAGTAACTGGAATACCACTTAGAAATCTGGGCCAATGTAGCACCACAAAACTGACTCCATCTCTTAGCCTCAGGAAAATACCTAGACCAAGACAGGCTATCCTTCTTCTCCAGCAGAAGATCTTCAATCCTGAATTCATGATGTTTTTTCCTTGCATCCTGAATCCAAAATGCTTTTTCACCACTCTTCTACGGTAATTCAGATTTCAAGAATTGAAAGGTAAGCGGTGTTAATTTTATAGGTGATCTTTCTGATTCATATTATTGTAAATCCTTTCAAGATTTCAAGCATTGAAAGGTAAGCGGTGTTAATTTTATAGGTGATCTTTCTGATTCATATTATTGTAAATCCTTTCAAGATTTCAAGCAACTCAACATCCAATTTTCTCTTCCTAATACAGTTATTTTTAACAAATACAACATTGGGTCATTTTCATTCATAGGGATCTGAATACACCACCCTTAACTAATGGGATAGAATACTTTATGCTAAATGCACTTCACATAACTAAATTTGTTACTCATGCTTATAATGAAATTATTGATGTAATGGATAAAAAATTAGAACCACAAGAAATTTTGTAGAAAATATAGCTGGGGCTTGAATGGCATTCTGAAATGGGAGAATTGATGCACACTTGCATAAAATATAACAATTAATGCAGAACCTTAATATGTCTTTTTTAATTAATGCTCTTTACTGGGAAATGAAACACACATTTGCTCACGGTACATGTGGGATTACTTCTTTACTTTGCAGAGAAAGTTAAGACAATAGAATTATAGAATCAAACTATTCAAAACATGAAAACACTTCTAAAATGCAAAAAAAAACTAAGAAAAAGAAATTATCAGAACAGCTCAAAAATAATCTACCAGATCCAAAATGTTTCACTTAGGCATTCTTCCAGAAGACAGAACTTTTTCTTCCATGACTCCTGCTATTTTATTTTCTCTACAAAATATGTAGCATATAATGGAAATGATAAAAAATATCACAATGCCACTAAAAGAATTTCAGAGGTGTCATAGGTTGCCCTGTGCAAAGAACTGCCTATAAAAAACAGGAAGGAGTATTAAACCACAGGATTGAACCTCCAAACAACACAAATTCTTTCCTGTAGACAGGAACAGATAATTCCTCTAACGTACCCATATGGAGCAGATTTTCCAGTTCCTTACTCCTACAGTTTCCTAGCAATTCTGTTCAGTTTGGTGAACTCACAAATAAGCCAGAAAGGATGTAACAACTGGAGTGTTTGCTTAGCCTTTTTTAATTAGAAATTAATTTTGAACAATGATTCCTAGGTTTAAAATCAGGCAAGAGACTTTCCACTTGTCCATAATACCAGATGATTTATTTTACTTTCTCTAAAGAGACTATGGATTAGACAGACATTTGTCAAAGATGACACACTGAGAAGCTATTACACATTCAGTAAGGACTTTATTCAAAACACATAGGAAGAGCTGAAGCTTAGTGAGACATCTGAAATACTGCATCTGCTTTTGATAACCCAGTGTGAGGACACTTACAAACTTGGGCCAGTTCAGCTGAGGACCTCCAGCTGGACACGGTGGAGAACTTGCTCTATAAGGAGAGAGTGGTGGAGCTGAGCTGCTCCAACCTGAAGGGGCAATTCCAGGCATCTAAAAGCATCCTGCCAGTACCTGCTGGGAGGCTTGGTAGTTTCCATCTTCTTTGTTTTTCAAGAGCAATCCAGATAAAGTCCTATGCCCTAACAATATAATACAGACAACATTATAGTTGTGTACACCAATTATTATTATTTATACTGATGATCATATTTTCTTGGCTGAATCAATAGGAATCTTAAGTCAGTGTAAGCCTAAGGAAATGATGAAAAGTTTGTCTCCGCTTCATTCACAATCAATAGAGTTACAGGCTGTGATAGAGAGTGATGCAGTGCAGCACTGTCTGATTTTACCTGTTGTTTCTCTCTGTGGCTAGACAGAAGACTATATAACAGAAGACTGAGTTAATCATGAAGACTGATCTTCCTTAGTCCCTCTCATATTCCTTCCTCTATATCTCATATAGTCACCCTAGAACAGGAGGATTCTGAGTTAGTTGAACCTGAATTTTGCTGTGAAAAGTCCTTTACTTTAACCAGCAGTATTCCTAAAGCACGGCACACAGATTCCTGGGAGATGCTTCACAACTTCAGTGTAGCAGTGGGATTGAAAACTTGGAAGGTCCTGCATAATGTGTCTTGTGCTAGTAAAAGAAAACACACCTTTCCTTCACAGACAAGAACTATTGAATTAGGTCCAAAGGCTCCTATTAGTTCTGTGGGTCAACTCTACATATTCAATGTGTCTGGAGTTGCCAGCGAGGGAGAGGAATCAGTCCTGAGTTTGAATGTATGAAGAATTTAATAATTTGTATAAATGTTTAAAAATTAAATTTTCATTTTCTTTGCGAACATTTAATTTTCAAAGTTGTCTTTGATACTTACACTCCAGAAATCAATTAATGGGAAGAGTGTGTCAGTTAATGGAAACTACTGGCATAGATTATTTTTCATTTCAGGTCTTGTTACTCAGGCTAGCACATTTTTCATGACTTAGGTGTCAATAAGCACTCCACTGGGGCTTGCTTCGCTGAGAAATCAAATTTCAATGCATGAATGGGAGAAGGTGGAAACAAAACAGAAAGGTGTAATGATGTAAGACATCGTACTATAAGAAAGCAATCCCTTTTACCTCGTCTCATGCAGTTTAGTGGGTCCTGCAGAGCCTCAGCCCTGCTTGTTGGTCATAGGTTAGCAAGGTACATGAAGCTAACCTAGCAAGGTGCATAATGCTCCATGCTGAAGCACAGGAAAACTGGGTAGGCAGGGATATGATAGCACAGAAGGAAGAGTTTTGGTGCTGATAGTTGCCCTTGACTAGCTAAAATGGGTAATAATGGAAAAGATATACGGGATAATCTACTGCCACACAGTCCCACAGACATTAGTACAATTATGACCAAGTTACAGCACACCTGTCGTGCCTAGTCCTTTCTTTTCATGATAATGTATTACAAGACTTTGTGGTAATAGCTAAAAAATAGAAAGTAATTTTCTAAACCATTATGATTTTGAATACATTACCCCATCTCAAACTCATTCCAACATCACTGCAGAATTAAAGGAAAATAGGAATTTTAACTGCACACTGAGTACAGGAATGAGGGAAAATAAAAATAAGGCAACTGACCACTGTCATGAGTGTCACAGATAGAAACCCTTCCCCTTAACTTTTGTTATGCAAATTTGCTGCAATAGGTCAGGGCTTAAATTTCTTGCTCTACTACTCAGAGTAAATCAGTGACATTTAGGCATCATTTAGGCATATACATATTGGATAGAGAATTGTGTCCCCGATTTTTCTAGAATGACAGTAGACACTTCCTGGGCATGAGATTTTAAAAAATAATTAGAGGATATGTGAATCCATGCCTTAGAAGTAGGAAAGTATATCATACAAAATATATGTGAGTCAGGATAAAAGGTCCTGTGAAATAGATTGCGTTCTGGTATAGCAGTCCTGTGAAAAACTATTTTGAAAGTTAGTTTAGAAAATAATTAAATGTAAAGTCATTTTAATATACAAATGTCTGACAGGAACTTGAAGTCCAACCCTTAACCCTGAAAAAAAAGATAAAATAAATTTAGATTAAAAAAGGATTTGAATTTCTCTAAAACCCACAGAAAATGTTACCATTTAGTAATGACATTCCCTTTCCATTTGACCCCAGCTTGACATGCTGAATTACTCTGAACATCTGCCACCATGTACAGAAAGTCTTACTTCTTAACTCTTGCTATTCTAATTTGCACACAAAAGTACATTAAAAGGGATGTTAAGGCCGTGACATAGAACAATAAAAGCAGAAAATTCTTAAGTAATTAGGAAATATAGTATACAAAGTGTTCTCCAGTACAAAAGGGCTGCTAATACATCACAGGCCTTAGAGTTCTATGAGAAAACAATGGAGTTTTCTGATACATAATGCCATGTTCCCATTTTACAGGGAAAAAAAGAGTGACTGCAGGTAGTAGAGAGAAACTAGAATAGTATGCTTATAAAATATTAGGCCTGATTCAGAGGCAAAGTCAGCACCATTCTTTCAGAGGTGTAGATATCCGAAGGAGTGCCTAAAAATATTTTAGACCTCTATTCTCCTATGTAAACTATGTTTATGAAAGTATCGAAGGCACCTTCAATGCTTTCCTCATCTTTCCTCTTTGTTTGCTCCGAATCCCACTGAAATCAAGTGGAGAGAAACAGGCATCAAACAGTACAAAGGTGAAGGCTCTTGATTCTTCCTGTGTATGGGTGACTGACTGCTCTTCTCAAGATATGCTGAATGCATGATGTGAGCAAAGACTTAAAGACGTACTTTAATCAGCTGAAGAGTTCCAGCTTCCCAGAGGTTTCAGGCAACGATGGAGTTAAGCACTAAAATGTTGGCAGAAGGATGGCTCAGAAAGTAAGATGGGATTTGTTATTGACCCACTGATGTCAGTGAGACATAGAGCTACATCGTGGGCCTCTGGAAGATGACATTGCAAGCTCTCTGGGAACCTGCTCTGAAAAGGGGAGCACGAATTGTGTTACATATCTGAAACACCCAGAACAATTGTAAGTGCTAAATAACATAGCAGCATGGTTCAGGGTTGTATAAATTCTGCTGGAAGGGGAATAAACTGATAATAGGTACTTCTGGTGTTTTCTATCAGGAAGGTATGAGGTCAAATTTCCTTGAAAACTTTAAGAAATACTGTAAGGCAGTATTTTTTTGTTTATATCTCCAAGCCTCATTTTTCTAGGTCCTTTCCCCAAGATCCTTCACAGAACCTTTCTCAATACCAAGCTGTCAGTGTTTCTGCATATGTATCCCTGCCACAGCGTAAGACTCTCCAAGTCAGGTTTGCCGTAATTACAGTCTGTGTCTCCTCCAGAATCACCTACTTGTCCTCCATTCACAATGGTGACTCAGTAAGGGGAGCAGTGACATGAATGGTAACAAAACAATGAAATTTTTTTAACAGATTAGTTCAGAATCAGCACACAGACTAGGAACAAGCAGTCAAGAGCTGGCGAAGACAGATCCCACCTAGATGGGATTATGACACTGCAGAACTGGGCTCTGAGTCTCCTCTTTTCTCCCATTCTGGTGTTTCCCGCCCTTGCAGATAGATTCCAGTATAAAAATGGTAATGGAACTTCTTTGTACTTACATTTTCTTAATATATTCTGGGTAGAAACATGTCTCTAATTGGAAGGCAGAATGCTAGCTATATAAAGGAATTAATCTGTTAAACTCATGGACTGCATGCCATTAAATATGGTGGTTATATACTCCTTAGAGAAATCTGGCTCAGTCTAAAGCACAATTGTCAGCATTTCTCGATGGTATTTTGTATTTTTCTACGGAAATTGAAGAACAACGGGAAACACATTCTTTTTTTTTCTTTTTCCTAAATGAACAAATCAAGCTTATCCTGATTCATATGTGGTGTTCAGTTCTTGCAAGTATTCAGATGGTAAGCTAGTATTTGTAAAAATGTTTTCAGTTCTGAAATTATTGTAGAAGAAGCAGTTTTCTGTGAATCAATATGAGAACTGTATTATTTTTATTTACTGTTTTTAAAATTACATTTTTAGTTCACTCTTTTTAGTATATCATTTTTGTATTTAAAAAATGTCTTCCAATAAAAGAGCAGAAAAAGATCGCATTAAGTCAAGTGGAAAATCTCAGTCCTTCTACCAGCTGGAAAGAGCAAACAGCCAGCTGCCTCAAAATGGAAGCCCAGTGAAGATATTCCTAGTACTTGCAGCAGGCTTTGATGCCAGGTAACAGCAAGCATGAGGGTGTTCTGAGAGGGAAGACAAGCCCAGAGATGATGATACCAGCACAGGCAGAGGCAGTGCCCTCACCACTGAGATGCCAAAAATTCTCTTAAGAGAATAAGAGAGGTAAAAGGCAAATTTTCCCTCTAGACGTTAATAAATGTTTTATCCTGATTTTTAGTATCTTAAGTTTTAAGATGCTTTGTAAATACTAACTGCTCCAAATTTGGGTGTAAAGGTTTCCTTTTTAGTTACTTCACATTATACACATTGAGATTTCTTCCCAGTAGACTCCCTAAGTTGCTTCTTAGAATTTTGACCGAACCCAGTAAAGCAGTAAAAACTTAATTCAACCACCAGCAGAGAAATACACATATTTATCTCTAGGAATGCATCTCTTCATTTAATGCTTCTAGAGTCTTTTCTGTATCCCAAGTCCCATATGCCTGTGTGCATCTCACTTATCATCCAGTTTGCTTTCTTCTATCACTCCTACATCTCCTATAAACACAAGGTCTCTGATGCTATCACTCTGATATCTCTTGTTCTTTCACTTTAAGGTCTCTTGTTCTCTCACCCTTATCTCCTGGTATAGCAGGTTTCTCCAAGTTTCACCCACTTCTTAAGTCTGTTGTTGTCTGTTGTCTGTTGTCTGTTGTGAACTGTTATTACAAGTGTGAAACAACTAGAAAATTATGTATTTTGTCTTAAAGATAAAGCAATTCTGTTATTCCTTTGCCTATGTTCCTAACCTCTCTACGACCCTTTGTATCAATTCTTGTTTCTTGCAATATCTCTCATCCAGTTTAGTACACAATAATATTGTTAACATGCTGGCTGCTGCTTCATCTTGAGATCATTAATTACACTATTAAAGCCTGGAGCTACTATTTAAGAGTACCACTGCCCTCCACAGGAGAGAATGACAGACATACTGGATTGCATCCAAAATATTGTCTCTGTAGAGCCACACCTTACAGAGAGTCTTCTTCATCTCATCTGGAAGAAACCATTGATTGTCAGTGGTCTGAAAGGACAGAAACCCGACAGTGGTATGTTCCATGTATTGGTGACATCACCTAGGGAATGAAGATGCTCAGCAACCCTGCACATTTATTCTCACTAGCGAGTGTCAACTGACTATTTTTTTATTTTCTGCTTCTGGGTAAAACACAACATATGAATACTCCCTCCTTAACTTGATCAACAGTTGAAAAGCTAATCCTTTGCTCTTTCTCTTGTGAAAGCATCATGCAAATACTTTCTTTGTGTTGTCTCCATCCCTGTTAATCCATATCTCCCACAGCAAATATACCTTCTTTCTATGAAAGTCTTCCATTTTGGAACCTCCTGACTTGTAGTCTTTCCTTGCTCTCTAGTCAAAAGCACTTGAGTCTTAAAGCCAATGAAGTAATTTATTGGATCTTTTCTCCTGTAAATCTAACCCAGTAATTATTCTACACTGAGAGACCTACATCTTCTTCCTCTCAGATTTATCTTTACCACTGATTATGAAGTGTCCCAGTCTTCTGTAAAACTTACTTTCACAGGGTCAGTAGCTGCTACTGACCCAGATCAAACAGAACAAAAAAGCCTTCAATGCTTTCCTAGTGCCACTTGGTCTACTGACCTGCATCCTTACTTTGCTGGTATATGGTCCTGATTCACCACTACTCCCAGACAATTACACCTAAGTATGGTAAATGCTGAATAACTGAATTTGAAAATAGTAAGTATTTTGCACAAGGTAACATTGATTTGGGTACCTGAATGTTTTTCTCTTTATCTAGAAGCAGCTGATTAACTGCATTACAAAAGATCAGTTCCCAACACAGAGAATTAGGACTGGCCACATCACTCTCATCAACATTAACAGATGTGCTCATCTATAAGCTCAGTCCTTTACCTTTACATGTGGTGAAGTATTCTGAGATAAGACAATCACAGAGGGAAAGTGAGTAATATTCACTCCTTCACTCCTGGTTTAGCCTGGAGTGATTCCAACATCAGCAGTGAGTTGTCTCATTTTTGTTTCCCTATAAATAAACACGAGAGTGGCCAGTTTTACTTCTCATTATTTATAAATAACGATGTGAAGTGTTATCTCAAAAGGGAATTTTGGTAGTGAAGTTACATATCCTTTACAAGAAGGATTTATAATGGGAACATATATAGAAAGGAGCTATACCCTTGGTATTGTAATGAAGCTTTTAAAACATCCGATAATTCAGTGTTATTTGTTTTTCCTTTCTTTGATGAACTGATAAATGTCACTTGAATATTTGCATGAGCACTCAGTAGAGAAGCTGGTTTTCTTCAAAAAAAAATAGCATGCACACTTATTCCTTCTCTGCTGTACAAATTCTAAATAGTACCTTGGCAGAATTATGAAATAAAAATGAATGTTTTTAAAGGCATTTGTGGAGTCCGGGGAATAAATGATAGAATTTTCTTATATTTCTCATATATGCAGATAACAGATACATTTAATGCAAGAAGGAAATAGAATTTTAATAGAATTTTTAACTAAAGATCTTGAAACAAAACTAGACATACATTTTAATTGAATTTCTGGCTCAAATTACAGCAAACCATTATAAATCATTAGGAATCAGTTTTAAAACTGCTTTCACTTTTACCCGTATTACAAACACAGAGGTAAGCTTTTACAGCTACAGATAAGTGTTAATAAATTACCCGAATTTCAAAATTAATGGCTGCCCGGCTGCTTTGGGGAGATATCATTGTGTTTCATGAATATTTTGATTTTGTGATTAGATCAAAATGCACTGAATTCCTAAACAGTCATAACTAAGGTCTGCTGATCATAAACTGTTCTTTTTTAATAAATTATATTCCTCACAAATCTGCTGATATGGAATAATTAGAAATTGGTTGCCTGCATTTACTGTAATATTTGCATGACTTTAGATCTCCACCTACTGATCTAGTGGCTGGCAGGAAATGTACATTTTGTACATTTCTAAATATACCTTGCCTGCAGAGATAATGGCTTATATTGTGATGTTAAGAAGGTTTTTATTTGCAAAAAACAAAGAGGTGTCACTTGCCAGTTCTGGAAGACATTGATTAGGCTGTTTATGTCATTCCTATTCAGAACTTATTATTTACAGCTTTCCTGTTTCCTTTCCTTTGTAGGAGATAATGATCTGTCTCCTGTAAACTGCTTAAAGTGTGCCTATTTTCTCTTTTTTTTTTTAGGGAGTCTTGAAATACATTTTATAGAAGGCAAGCATATTGAAATGGATTGTAAATGGTGTAAAATACATAATATTAATCGAAAATGATATCTTTCAGTATAATCTTTAAATTAAGTGGCATACAAATATTTATAGTTAGGGAAAATGAAAATTGCAAATCCATTTTTCATTGTAGAAAGCGCATGCATCTGAATGTGATCCTGTAAGACATATACATCCCACAATTAAATACGCTTACATTTTGGGAGCTATTCATTTTAACAGTACCGAACATGGGCATATCTGTTTTTTGCTACAGATCTTTATTGAGGGAAGGCAGTGCTCATTACTGTCTAGCATTCAGGTTTCAGAAAGTCCTAAGCACACAGTGTCCTAGGATGTTTTGTAACCATGTGCTTTAGGGCAGATTTCAAAGTTAGAAAGGTGGCTTCACTTGTCTGCCATATACAGTAGAGATTTAACATAATCGTTACTGCTTACTGTATTAACATCATCAAATATTAAAATCAATGCATCAAAGGGCAGGCTACAATTTACTATATAACATATTCAGATGACAGGAGAAGTGTATTTGGGATATTTCCATGCTAAAATTTGAATAATCCTCCATTTCAAAAACAGTAAATAAAAATTGCTACCATTGCCATGGCTTTGTAATGTGAATGATAGATCAAGGAGAATGTATTGATGACAGGCAAAATCTTCAGCCGTTCATAAGACTTATAATTTACTATAATGGTTTCTGAAGAAAATTCTATTTCTTTTTGAAGAAAAATTGACCCTGCTCCCCATTTTTCTGCCATTGCTGCTATAGTGACAACTAGTCCTGTAAACTAGAAGATACATAAAGTGATCAAGGACAAAGCTGTTAATTGCTCACAATCATGCTCTTTTATCATTTCAGTCAAGTCTTTGTGCTCTTTATTTTATGGGTATTTATCCCATTCTCCCTGGTAGTGTGACCTGCTTGCATTAAAACTTAATACTGAGATTCATTAGCAATGTATCCTATATCAATTTCAACTCTCCCCCAAATAAAACCTGTTTTCTTTTTTAAGATGAATGAAATCAGTGTAGAATAACTCCAGTGCCTCTGCTTGTTGAATCATGTATAGATTGATTGATGCTTCATCATTAGCCATTAAAACCATTGCAGAAATATTAATCTTTATAGAAAGCACTCCTGCAATTGTGAAAAATTTGATAATTTGGCCAAGCACAGGTTAATAAATACATTGACCAAAAAGGGAATCATATGTGCTATGTCCTTTCCACTGGTCATACTGGAAACCAGATTCCTGGTTTCCGTGTTAGAAACCTGGTACTCTGGCTGAAGTCCATGGTTTAGAGCTCAGTGAAGTTCTGGCCCTTCTTCAGCATGTTGTTTCTAGCCCATGAGTAATTTCTGGTCAGAAGCAAACCCAGATGGGAAGGCACGTCATGTAGAGGGCCTTCTCTGTCTCCATAGCTTGGGCACATTGCCTGGGCAAGAGGGAAAGTGACCCAGTGCCAGTAGAGACACAGGAAGCAGAAAAGGAGAGGCTCTGCTAGTACCAAACAAGGTACTTTAGGTGCCTAAACTGGACACCTTTGGTTCTAACAAAGGTTTCTTTGGCAAATTTTCAGACAGGAAATCATCTTAGGCAGCCTAAAGTTTGCTCTAGAAGAGACACTCTGTCTTCATTAGCTATATTGGAAGCTGAGAAAAAACAGCCTCATTACTCTGGCGTGCAAATTAGGCATCAAAAGCTGGCCAAGGAACATACTAGTAAAAAGGAAAACTAATTATACAAATAACAAATAACTGTAGAAAGACAGCACACAATGCAAATCATTAATAATTTAATTGAGGTGAGGTGGTGTTTCTTTGTTTTGTTTCTTTCTAAATTTTTAAATTAGAATCTGCAAAATAATCTGGTAAACAAGACTGAGATTGGAACAAATAAATAACCAGAACTCTGACATCTGAGGAATAGTTGGTGCTCTGTGGAACAGAGACCTATAGAGAAAAAATTGCATGGCCTAGAGAGAGAAAAAACTGTTGTACTTTGAAAGCTATGTTTGACCAAGATATCCTTAAAAAGTACTATGTAGGACATGAGAGCTGCTATGGTTACAGCAGTGAAGATTGTTTTATTTGAACCTAAAGATTTCTGTGAGAATCCTAATTCTACCCTTAGCGGATATAGCTAACTCCCATTGATGTTGGTTCTTCATGGGACAAAGTTTGGGCTGGAGGATTGTTAACTGCTATAATTCTTATGAAAAGAGAATATACATTTCTTCTTGCAAAGAAATAACAAGGGATAATCTGAAGTGCTCTAAGCCACCATCAGGAGGAAGAATTATTATCTTTTCACAAGAAAGAAAGAACCTACATTTAAGCTAATATTGACAGATCTCTGCAGACCAGAAGAGAAACAATCCCACAGCCTAAGCAAAGCAAAGAGATCAGTCTCCGACATCCATTCAGAGACCAGCTGCTGGTGAAAGAGAACAGAGGAGCCAGGAGACGAAGAAACAGATGTGTCTGATGAGATGTGTACAGGGCATATTCCTGGGACCCAGTAAGTAGGCCCAGCTATTTAGCAGATTTTGTAAAGTACCTTTTGTGTGGAGAATAAATAGACTAAAATATGATCCTGAAGATTTCAGGATCATACATGGCATAAGAAACTTGGGGAGCATCAGTGTTCTGCTGCTGAATTATTTGTACCTGCACATGTTTGCCTTAGCGATAGTGACTTCAAAGCGCTGTGGTGACAGTCATTCTGCATAATGCCAAACAGCCAAGCCTGTTTTAACAAGGGGGTAGGATTACATTTTCAACAGTTCTGGTGCTATTTGCTTTGTGAAAATGCTTAATTGTATGTTAAATTTACTGTAGACATGATCTATTAAAGCTTGGTTTTTCAAGGGTACCTCAGGGAGTTAGCGCCCATCTCCCTGTGACACGCCGTGTGATTTGGGCAGGGAACTCCCTCAGGCTCACATGAATATCCCAGCCTCATTGTACATTTCTGAGCAGACGTGGTGAGCATTGTCCTGATTCATGTGGGCTAATTAGTCAATATTTATATTATGCTCTGCAGGCTGGAAAGTAAGAGAGAAGTGGTAACTGCTGTTGTTTTTATTATTGAATCACAATGAGGAAGCTGTGGAAACCTCTTCCGGAGCCCTCAAGTGACAGCTGTGAGCCACAATCATGTTCACACAGTTTGTGTTAAAATACCCAGCCTCAGGAATACCCTGGGCAATTTTTAAACACCATGCATCTACATGTGCTCATGGCTCCTGCCTCTGAGATACAGAGAACTGCACATGTATGACATAAACAGGCAGCATCATCCCCTTAACTCAGGGAAAAAAGGGCCCAAAATTTTTCCTGGGTTGCAGTGAAATGCAGTGTAAAGACAGCATGACAATCTCTAGTGTTTCCTACCAGTACATAAACTGCAGGACTAGCTCAGTATACAGTCAAAACCAGTGTTATTCTGTGTTATGCAGGCTTTGAAGATCTGGAATTTTGCTTATAACTTTCCCAAATCCTTCCTCAAGAAGCCAAATGATCCTCTTGTCTTCCATTCCTATACAATCATCAGAATCTTCTTTCTTCCATCACTGGTGTGACACACCACAGAAGAGCTCCCTGGATGTGGATGTCATCATGACAAATGATGTGGTCAAGAGATTGGAAAGATTGTTTTGGGTTCTATTTGGTAAGGACCACAAGGGAAGGAGTAGTCAGGATTATATGAATAGGAAGTGCATGTTAGGAGACCGGGAATTATTGACCATATTGCTACTGCAGTCCCCCGCAGATAGATACAAAAGAGGCCAGTTGCCAGAGGTAAACTATGGGACATTTGGCATGTCAGAAATCCCTCTCTATTTGCCTCTATTCCATCAGAGCAGAGGATGACAATGTTTAGAAATGAACATTGTATTCGGGACAGGCTGAAAAAAGCCAATCTCCACTTAACACCACTTATGTGGTATTAAGACTTTCCAGTTTTCACCAGAACCACTTTAGTTCCTGATGTGTGTGGGAACATCCCTGTCATTATCAAGTTGAAATAATATGCCTTCTATTCAAATCCATCCTTGTGCCTGATTTTGTGCTTATTAGTGCACATATTACTACCATGACACAAAAAAGCAAATTCATTCTGCAGTGTAAAACAACACAAATTTAGGGAACAAAACCCTAGCCTCTACATATTTAGAGACTTTGTAACCAATTAAGAGTGTTCCACAAAGTGGGAAAAACACAGTATTGAGTCACACGTGCTTGTCTTTTTAGAGCAGCCACTGACAGTGGTTTATTAAAAGATGGATAAATTATAGTTCTGCTGAAAAAGGCATGAAATATTGGTGCCTTACCTGGATTCTGTCTCACCAGAATGGCAACTGGATATTGCAAAAACAGAGTCAGTTGACTAAAGGGAGCATTACCAATGAATATTTATTCATATTCATATGTGTGGTAAATTTCTTCAAACTGCAGCTGGAATTATGACTGACATGTGAAAAAGAGCTCACAAATCTGAAATAGGCTGAAGTTAGGTGGAGAAAATCAAGAGAAGAGGGATATCTTTAAATATATTCAACTCAACAAATAAACCCAAGAGTAGGCCCCCAAAGCAAAACTGTGTTCATCCTAGAGGCACTTGTGTTATGTATGAGCTGGGATGTGTCCCCAGACAACAAAGAAAGGTGCTGGGAAAAAACTTATTTTGGAACTCATAGGCAATATAGATGCTTTTGAAGGTCATTCCTCCTGATGTCAGGGGCAGTTCCCAGCTGCTGTGTGTTACTGTATAGTGTTGTGCAAGTGTTGGTTAAGATCCAATGGATATTGCAGAGTCAAGGGCAACCTTACTAATTGTTGCTCTTGCTACTGTCCTCCCTATAGAGTTTTTTTGCCTGCAGTATGGGAGTGGAAGATCACTGTCCCTCTGACAGGATTCCTTTTCTTTGATTGACTGATTAGCCTGTTTTGGGGCAAGCACTTTAGATGAACATTTTCAAAATTAAGCACATCAACCAGACACTTCAACCCACGTAAATCACTTCAAAGAGTGGACAGATTCCACGTCATGTAAGAGCTACAGCTTTCACAAGATTGATTTGGAGGTATCTGCGCTCAGCAGCTCTAAAAACTAGGCCATTTTTATTTATACTCCTAAAGCCAAAATCAAATACTTAGCTTAAGGCAACTTCATCCTGAACCTTGGTCCTAATCTCTTTTTTAATACTCCGCTAAGTAGAAAGATGTAAATAGTTACTGTGTACATAAATCAGTGTTGTTTCAAAGATTAGTTAGGGCTTGTAAATGTTATGCAACACGTTAAAGCATTTCCATTTTTACTCTGTACAGACAGTGCAAACAAAAGACAATCACCTTTATCTAACTTTTTCTGCAACTCACATTACAGTATTATTCAAGTCATACATTAAACTTACATTTTCCACATGGATTGATTCTCTCTAGACCAAGAATGAAATTGTTGTGGGATGGTTGCTTTGCATTGTGGTCATTTTTTTTAAATTTACAAGTTTCTTTGGGTTTCTGCGAGGTAATTCAATGAAGAAGAAGTTTTCCACTAGCTAAGAAGGAAATTTAGTGAAGCTGATGTGGGGAAGATTAAGAAAACTTTTACTTGTACAAAGAAACATTGGCATTTACTTCATGACTGAATGGTAGGAAGGCCAAATAAAATAATTGTAAGTATTTTATTTCTAGCTGTAGCTAGAAAAACTAAGGATAAATCTTCATTACATTGGACTGGTGGGAACATATTTAAAGATTTTTCACATCTCCAAGTAGTTTAGAATTAGAAATATGATGAGAGATTTTCAAAAAAGTTGGATTATGGCGCTTACTCTAAAAATCCTGGAATTTTGCCATTAAAAAAATGAGTAGATCTCTGTGGTAAGAGCACAAAATAATTTAGGATCTCGGAAGAATCCATCTACACGTAATAATCCGTTCTTAAATTACCCCAAGAAGAATCTAAAGAGATTCACTGGGCAGGCTCACACATAAATTCTGTCGTATGAGTAGACTGAATTTACTTCAAGAATAACTGCACATCTACAACTGTGGTGATCCATATGGAAGGACTTTTAGGAGCAATTACTTGCCAGCAAGGAGCACATAATCAGGCTCATGGTCTTGTAACAGTGATTACCTCTGATTCTGCAAACTACCACCAGCTCAAAATTGGAAGCTCCCTGTACATCGCGGCTATACTAATCCAAAATCTCACCATATTGCTAGTGTGAAGTAAACAAGGGTGATGCAACTTTCTGCCTAGTCATTGTTGTTCATGCATATTAATTAACCCTTTTAAAAAACAGACTTATTTAAAGAAAGTAGAGAAAATTATAGATTTCATAGAACCTTTCAAAGAAACATTGTCCAACAGAGGGCCAAGCATTAACTTTTGCTCAAGCTGTCTTCCAGTTAATTTGTGATCTAAAAAGTGTACTACATACAGAGGTCTCCATTTGTCATAAAGGCTAAAAGACCTTCAGCATCTCCAGGATGTACTCATAACCTTTCAGTGTTCTGTGGAATGACTGCTGGATGGTGTGAGGTCTTGGGCATCTCTGACAGTTGGAAACACCTCTTTCACTTTAAAGTTTCTCAAGGTCATATGTTTTAGTCCAGGAATTCAGAAGCATAATAAAAAAATTTTAAAATAAAATTAAAAAAAAGAAAAAGAAGATTTATCATATAACTTCATTAACCATAAAAGAAAATTTGTCATAAGGGAAATTTGTGTTTGAAAGTTTGCCTATCAATTTTACGTACCCAAAGTAAGAAACTATAGTGTACATTTTACAATCACTTTCAAAGCATGCAATATTCACATAGAAAATAGTATACATATACTTTGCCAGGTACTAAGAAATGCATCTTATGCCTGAGAGCACAGGTCTCTTCAAATGGATATACCAATAAAATTGGACTCAAAGCATTTCATGTTGTAAAGAAAAAAACTATAGAACAATATTTATTGACTGAAATTAAACACTGAAGTAAATTACATATTGAAGTACTCTAAATCAAAGAAGTTATTTAAATTTGCTGACTAATTCATGCATTACCAAGATATAATGTTGGAAAACATAATGTTGGAAATATCACCTGACCTTCCACATATGGCAGGTATATATCAGCATAATATTCTTTAAAATTAGGCAGAATTATAACAAATTATATCCAAATTGTTTGTTTTCCCTTCATTGGAGCATCCTGCAAGACCCCTAATTTCAGGCAAAGTCACAGGAGATAGTAATGAGTACTTTTTGAATTGCACCATGTAAGAAATCAATCCTTATGGAAATTCTCCACACTGAGACAATTCTGGTGATAGTAATTTTGCTAAAAAAACCTGTACAATTTCTGCCAGGAGGACTGAAGGACCATAATTACAGGCTGAAAGACATATCTGCTCAAACAGTCCTTCATGCGCCCAAAGAGGAGGAATACCAAGTGATTTCAGCAGCGCTATGCAAGCAGCCTCCTGCCTCTGTTAGAAATCTTTTGGCTTTTTGGGCTGCACATGAGAACCCATATCAGGGCACCACTTTTGGAACAGAAAATAACTCTGTCCCCTGCTCCCTATTGTTATCATTCCCTCCTTGCTTCAACAAACAGCTATGGGGTAGGTCTGAAAAGAAACTGCACATCATCCCAAAATTTACTATAGAGAAATCCCCAATGACTATTATGGTAGTACCCCACCTATTACAGCAACATCATTGTTGCTGGTGATATCCCAGCTAGTGAACACTTAGTGGGGAGATGCTTATATTAAAAGCCTTATAAGGTGAAGAGAATGAATTTTGAATAGGCCAGAGTGTCTCAAGATGGGACTGGGATGGATTACCTTTTCTGGGCACTTAAAATCATCCCTCTGTCTTAACAAATCATGTCTCTGCACCATAAAAAAAAATAGGAAGGATGAACAGTCTCTAGAACATGATATCTTTAGAGTTCATCAAATGACTAACTTTATTTTTTACAAAAGCTGATGATGTCAAAACTATCCAGTAGCTGTTTGAATTTGAAGTCATGCATCAAAAGGAAATTATAGTGTTGAGATGCTGATAAGTACAAGCAGAGCATAGGGCTGATTGGGGAAAGCACTGAACAGACTGTACTGCAGTATGTTGTATCCCAGGTAAGTACCTCTACATTGACCTCAAAGTAGCTACAAAGTTATGAAGCAAAAACTATTTTGAAGCACGTTACAGTCCAGTCATTCTCCAGTGTTGAAGCTGTTCTGAACCCTGGCTTCTAGTTCTCTGCAATGAGAGTTTCAATGTGAATTAACACCTGTCAAATGATCAGACTTTAAAAATTCTGCTCTCTAAAGCTTTTCAGAAGTATGTCTTTTAAAATACATATCTCAAGGGCAGAAGAAAAACATTTTAATGAATGCTAACATGTTTGTAAACACAATGAAAATGGTATTTCCTACTGAGCAGTATAGGATCATTTAAATAAAATATCTGCCTTTGGACATCAGACCCTGCTGGTGATCCCAATAGGATTTGTGCTTCATTTTTCTATTGGAAAACACATCATATATGGACATGTTTTATGAGGACTGATAAAAAGAGAAATCTCTGACACATGACATCTGTACAGATTTCTCCTTTTTAAATCTGTATATCTTAATATAAACTTCCAAAATTAATCCCTGAAAATGTGTTGACTTGTTCCAAATGCCTCATGCTAAGAGGAGAGTATCAGCATAAGAATTCATTATTTTAATAGAACTAAAGTCTGTCAGAGGTAGGAGAGCAGAATGCAAATGTCAACATTGCTGGAGGTACCAGCAAACTGATAAAGCCCATTTATTTATATGACTATATTTCCAGTAGAACAGCATCACTTGAATATCTTCAGTCACTTTATGTTTATTCTACATTCTTTATAAAGTGACTTCCATCTAATACCACAACCTGATGTCCTAACTCAGTAAATACTGAGTTTTCACTTGATAAAATATTTTTTGGGCTAAATCTGGAAAAATTCCAATTAAAACTGTGAATAGAGACAAGTTTGCAAGGTGCTGCACCGTTCTCTAAGGTTTGAACACCTTTGAATAAGTGAGAGCTACAAGTGAGAGAGCATGAGCACATGAAGGTGATCACAGAACCTCCCAGGGTTCAGACTCCTTATTTTGGTGGGAACTGAAGCCTGAGGGCCCTGATGGGTAACCAGGACCTGCTGCCTGTTGCCATCTGTGTTTTCACCCAGCTGTTTTATAGATCTGCTTGCTTTTGTGCAGTCAGTGGCTGTTATGTTGTACAGCATCTCTCTCTGACCCCATATAGGCAGTGGTCATAATCTCCCTAAATACTGTAGACACAGTAAAAGGAAGATTTTTCTCTTCTGAGTTTCTTTTCCCCACATCCTAGTTCTAGTCCTTCTGCAGCACTTGCAGTTTGGATACATTTTTTTTAGAGAGCAATGTCCTAATTTGGTACAGAGCAACAAAGGAGACCTTATTAGCACAGTGTGTGGTGGCCATAATACATTTTATTTCTCACAAGTTCTCTTCTGTATTTGTCTTCTTCATTACCGCAGATTCCCAGCAGCCTGCAGCCATCCTGTGATGATCTGGTACACCACGCCCTCCACCACTACTGGCATTTCCAAACAGTGATCTCTCAGGACAAGTTTCTGAACATATTTTCTCTCTAATGAAGACCAAGCCAAAACTGACACATCACTTTTGAAATGATCCTGTGGGATCTGAGCTGTATGTAGCTATCAAGCACCTCTGCTTTAAACCACGGAAAATTCATGTGCTATAAACTGCCCAATCTATTCAATTCACTATGCATTTTAATTTACCTTTCTTAAAGAAAACATATGCAGAACTGATTTTTTTCTTTAATCTAAAAATATTATTTTTATTTCCTATTGAGAATAGCAGGAAGATTTAAATATATGTACTCACAGCAACCATATCCACTAGTATTTCTATAGCTCATTACTGAATCTAACTAAGGACTATTCACATTCACGTCAGTGATATATATTCAGTAGCACAATTTATGATGATTTGCAACCCTGGATGGGTACTGACTAGGAAATTCTAGCTATGTGAGATACAGCACTGAAAAAAATCTGAAGGAACACATTTTTAAACGCAAGGTCTGAGTGCTGATTGACATGCTTTGTACGATAGTAAAATCTGGCAGGTGCATTAACTTGCATTCCTCTGATCTGTACACATCCACACTTGTCTTCTTAGGGTACTTGGTAATAAGCTTCTTTAAAGATCCCTGAGTAAGCACTGAAGATAATATCTGGAGTATGTAGCACTCAGTCCTTTTAGAATGGCTTTTTCCTGCTCCTTTCGTTTTCTTAAGAAAATGTCAGTTTAATCATATCTTAATGCTTTGATAATGCGTTTGTTTACATAGCTGTAGAATATTCACTTCAGTGTTTTAAAAGAATTAATGTAGATGTAAAAATGCCAGTTAAATGAGATTTCTTCCAACAGACTAACAAAACTGAAGTGCAAGGCTTCAAAACTTGCAAGACACTCACACAGCAACATAAACATGTCATAGCAGAGGCCACTCTGCATTTATTACTGCTGAAGAAATTCTGTTCCCATTTGGCAACTTCAGAGAATCTATATACAAGCTCACCTACTGTCAAATGCTATAGCCAACTTTTTTGGAAAAGTTTATTTCTGATTTCTACCTAGCAGTCCGCAAACTTCACCAACCCAAGAACCCCTGTGGCACTCCTTGAGTATTAAATATTAGTTTCCAGAACTGGCCAAATTCATACTAGTATCCCCTGCTGCTGCTGCTGAATAAAGTAAAGAATTGTGCTATGATGCCACTGACTTGCTCCATACCAATAAACATGTTACAAACCAATAACACATTCTTTTAGAGGACTACACAACAAATTCCCTGAGCAGGTTGTCATGAAAGAGTGGGCGCACCATAGACAGGGTTGAGGGAAGAGCCTTAACAGGCAGGCATACATTCCTCAGCTGAGTTCTGCTTGGTTCACAGCCTCCAATAGATACATCTCAAACTGCTTTTGTCTCTTAGCAAAAGCAGCCATTACCTTAACTTTCAATTAATTTCTTCTTACAATACATTCTCAAATACAAAACTTTCTTATTCACTTAAAGTATAAAATTAAATGTGTTGCAATGGCATAGTTAGAAACGGCCCAGGGAGTATTTATATTGTTTGACACTTAACTTAGTGAATCTGCATACTTAGGAGGTTCTACAAAATACCTTCTTCCCAATTGTATTTGACTATCACAAGAAAACTACTTTTTATTATTGATTTGTAGACTCAGCTCCTCAAATAGATATAGCGGAACAGTTTTGTGATTCTTCTATGTTACTTGCTAAGATTAAAAGAGGCTCTTTCCTCCAAGAAGAGCATAATTTATTATGTACTGAAATACACATTGCATGAGATAAATTGACGACTTGCATATCTTCAGCTGTAGTCACTTTCCATAAGTAGAAAATGCTTCTTATTCCCTGTGTGTCTTATAAAAATTAAATATCTACTCTGAAATCCAAATGCAACTTGGCAGAATACAACATCAAGTATGATGATCCTACCTTCAGGTATTTTGCTTGAAATGTCAGCCAACACTCTTCAGTATTTCAATAGGCATAGAATAAAAAATAGGAAAATCTTCATCCACACCCATATGATTTTAATGAAATTAATTTAATGGATGAATGAATACATAGGTCTGGAATATTTGTGGTCTGATATTATTTTTAAAATACTTTTACTACAAATTGGTTTCATATGAATGAATGTTTGGAGGATGTGTCCTTTTTATGCCCTATTTCAGAAGCAACATGATCAAGGCCAAAATTGTAACAGAAATAATGAAGCACAATGATTCAGAGAGTTCATCTTTCATTTATGTGCTTATCTAAAGCATGTGTACGCAAATCAAATTTTTTCCAATGATACGGTAGTCTTTGGATGAAGCCCTTACAGAGGCACAAAATCTACAGTTACATAGCTGTGTAACAAATGAAAATGTGAGAGAATCAAGCCTTTCTTACTTTACAAAGCTTCATCCAGGAGATTTTGAAAAATTCATGTGTTATTAAAAAAAATGTTTAATATCATTGCTCCAGATTAGTGTTTGAGAAAATTGTATTTTTTTGAGAGGATGCTTCAAGAGGGATTTTCACTCCTGTACTGATGAAATCTTTCGCCATTTTATTTTGAGATATGTTGGCTTGAGTCCAGCGTTGTTGTTTGACATCTCTTTTTTTGGGCTGTTTCTTGTAACTACACAGACAAGCCTGTTCTTGTTGCCCCCCATCATACCCAAGAGAATGCAGGATGGATTGATTTTTACTTTGCTTGGCTTACACTAGGGATAGGCACGGATATCTAACATCAAAAGGAGCCATAGAGCCATTACTTCTTGGTGAGCACTAGGTGGGTCATGGCAGACTATTTTGAAGGCTAATAATTGGACTTCCTAAGTAAAAAGTCAAGATGCACAAATCCTTTTAAAACTGAGAAATGGCAACAACAGCATTTGAGAATTCAGAATAGAAATTGCATTAATGGGGCTTTTGTCTTTGAATTCCAATATAGATATTCTGACAACAAATTCTTTGCCTGGAGAAGACATGCTTTACTGGCATATCCAGAAATACACCTTCATTTAGATGAGAAAGAACAAAGCTCAGAAGTGTAATGTAGAGTAGCAGACAAAAGGAAATAGAAAGAACTGCTACTGTTGAAATAAAGAAAGTACATAATTTGACACAAAATCTTTCTAATAAGTAACTTACAGCTCTTAAAGCTAATTTTTAGCTGTTCTCCTTATCCTTCTTACTCCTTCAAAAATATGTGAGATGGAGCCTGTGATTTTGTTATATAGAGATGTGGGTAAAATACATGAGCCAAAGATACTTAGAGTTCTTGTTTTGTTCTGCAACGAAATATTATGGTTAGTTCTCATCTAAACAACAAGGATGCATCAGGACTGCAGACTTTAGAAATGTGTCTCAGTAAGTCTGTGGGACATAAGATGCTTGGAACAAGACTTTAAAAATTAACATTTCCTTCTCCCAAATTATTATCTAGGGCTATATTTGATAGGTATATCTTGAAGTAGGCTTACATGTTCAAATAAAATGAACTCAAACTACCTAATAAAAAATACTTCACCTGGTGTTACACATAAAGAAGATGTCACAATTTTGACAAAAAAGAAAAATTTATTTTTTATCAAGTCTAACGAATGCAAAGTCTAGTCTTCCAAACTTTATTTGTACCTTCCTCTCAATCTCTTTTTGTCCTCTACTGAGCCATAAATTGTCAATAATTGCGAAGCAGCAAATGATGCATCAGCTAAAGGATGTGACCTCTTTATCATTATGCCCCTCTAACATTCATTTTCTTCTATTGCATATTGCATTGGCCTTACAAGGAACAGGACGTTCACAGGGCATGGACCACAGCATTTGGATTGTGTGTTCTTCCAATGAAAATCCAGTCCTGACTTTACTTACTGTTGCAAATGCCAAGTAATCTTAAAACTCACTAAAAAATTATGAATGTTAGTCTATCTGATTAGCTAAGATTACCTCCAATTGTTTAAGCTTGTACTATTTCATGCTGCATAAAGCTGTCATTATATTTGAATTCTGGGTGTGGATTTGCCACTGTAAAAGTACCAAAAAGGAATAAAGATACCAGATAATTCAATTAAATCAGTTTTCACATGTTTCAATTGGAGGTCCTAGATCCTCTAAGGAAAATTTCTTAAGCACTCCACAGAGGAGAAATATCTTTCCCATGGTGAAAATTGGGGGAAAACACATACTATTGGTAATTTTTCCTTAAGAAAAGGCAGACTGCCAGAAGCTTTCAAGCATGCATTTATTTGGTCCTTACACAATAAATCCTCTTCTGACACTAATTTTCGTGGGAAGTATTGTCTGATTGCTAAACTTCCCATTTCTGGCCAAGATTATTGAAGAGATGATAAATAGCAAACAGTGTCTAGCAGCATCTGCTCTTAATTTTTAGTCAGGTTTCAGACCTTGACATGGCATCTGAAGGGCATCAGTTTCAGTGACCAAAACTCTCCTTATGGCACTAGGACAACATTCAGTGTCCTCACTAATAAATCCAGGTCTCAGTGACCTTCTATCTTCAATTCCAGAGACTGCCATGTGCTCTTTATTTGACTGTGGAACCTAAGGAGTGCTTAAAAAAATTAGTTTATCCTTTCTTATGCTGGAGAGGATCCAGAGGATGGGTTACGATTGTTCGCTTTTCTTCTTTAGGGGCTTTGCTGGGGCTGCCTCTGAAGTACAGCCCTGACAGCCTTAATCCTCTTTTTTTCTGTGCTGAGGGGAAGACAAACTAGGAAGCAGGAAAGTCATTTGAGCAAAACTGGGCAAATTTGCAAATGTAGAGCTGAAGATATTCCATTTGCCCTCCTTTTTTTTCCGTTTCCTGGCCCTGAATTAAATACTGTCAGGTAAAGGTCTTGCTGGCATGGAGGCAATGCTGGCAAAGGAAAGCCTAGTAGCAAACAACTAAAACTTACAGACACTCTGTCGAGGAATAATATCTTCCTGTACAAAGGGATGTGTAGATATGTGGTCATGCCAAATTAAACCTGGGTCTGGTTTCCCAGACAAAAGGGATCTAGGTACGTTTCTGTTCTGCATTTATAACAGAGGCAGATGTCTTTTTTGCCAGGGTTAAACCAGAACATGCATCACATATGACCTGTGACATTTGCATACAAACTCAACAGTCAAAGCTCACGTAATTGGAAGAAAGTTTTTCTCTCTTTCTCTCTCTTTCAAACCCACCCATCTACTGCAGTGCTGAGTCTCCACTCAGCACTCCGCTCTCTAACCAAAGAAAGTGTGGTTTGGGCAGTTCAGAGGGCTTGTTCTCTTCTTGTCTTATGTGCAATCCAGGGTGCAATGAAGTAAATACAGGAGCAAAGGGCTGTGTCCAGACGTTGGTGCTGGTGACTAACTCATTCTGATTTTGAGGCTTCCTCCCTCCCTGCCTGGGAGAAAGCAGAACTATCCGTGCCTTCTCCTGGTAAATGGCTGCTTTTTCACTCAGATGAAGCTAAGGATTAATGTCAACCAATAAGACCAAAGTTAGAAAGAAGCTATGGGTTTAAAATCTTAATGAGAAAAACAGACTCTGAAACAAGCTCTTAAAAAAACCTTGCACCAAAAAAATAGCTTGCTGCTGTCTCTACAAGGTATTTGTTGGACATTAGGCATTTGAATCATATTGTGGACACTGAATCCTGAATTTTCAAATGGCTTTCCATTTCCTTCTCCCTTTCCACACTGAGGGTGTCCTGTGTAGTGAGCATTCCCCAGTTCTCGGTAATTATTAAATATGGCAGTCAGCCACTCACCAGTCTGGCTAGAGTCTCCCTCTTTTCACATCTGGTACACATTAGGATTTTGGAAATCTGAATCCCACTGGAATAAGTGAACACTGCAGCCTTCCCCTTCCAGCTTCAAAGATTCAAATGGTTACAGGAGATAATTTATATGTAATCAGAGTGAGATCTAATAATATGAGTTTAAGTGCAATTATGAACCAATACGTTCTTCAGAGTCTGCATAAAGCATTTCTTGCAGTACCTCAGTCTCTGCATTGCATTACTCTGAGAGAGTTAAGGCACATCATATAACAAGAAGGAACCAGGGGAGTAAGGAAATTTGCAAATAAATATGAAACAGAGTTCATATGGAGTCATGGATGTTGAAGATTATAGATTATGAACAACATAAACCAAATTTTAGTGAATTTGAATCTCAGTTTCCTCTATTGATACCTCTGTTTGTATTATATCACAAAATGTTCAGGAATTTACCACAAGAGAAATCTGAGAACCCAAAGAGAGCAGCACAGAAAATACCAAATACCACAGGGTCACACAACCTGCAAATTCACGTAAGGCATTCTTGCCTATAATTCAACTTGAGCCAAATCCTAAATTCATCTCCAGACAGAATAAAGTAAAAATACTTTCCTCTGATATTTTGACAAAAGTGTTGCTTCGCAAAGACATTTTCCTAGCATTAAATTGTTCTAAAATCATTGGAAATATATGTCAGTAAGAATACTTAAAGGAGGCTAGCATAACTGGCTGGAAATATTAATAGTCTATATTTTTCCAAAAAAATGAGGTGTTCTTCCAAACAAAAGATCGTCTATCAGATTTACAGAATTCACATAAAAAGCTAAATATAACCATAATTTCATGAAAAATATTGAACACTGTTGAGTATTATACTTTGCAATCCTCTCTGAAGGGAAGTGTAGGAAGCTTCATCACTTCAATCTCTTAAGGCTGGATTAAGGAAAACACTTCAGGAGGAAAAAATTGCAACTGGTAGATATAGAAGGCTAAACATTTCTAGCAACAGATCTTTTCCATTTCCCATTCTTTTTGGTTTATTAATTATGCATCATCACAGCATAGCTTTACTTTCCACAGATGGAATTTATCTGATGAGATTTTAAAAATCCTGGTGCTGCACCAGGGAAAGCTGAAGCTGTCAGAAACTAGGCTGAAACCTGAACAGTATGCACACAGTTTCCAGTCTGATTACTCAGATCCACACAGTTGTTAGAAACTGAATAAGGACTTGTCTGTTGAAGGTCCTTGATTACTGCAAACAACTGCAGGGCCACAGCCCCATTTAGCTGCTTCTCTTAAAAAAATTGTTGAGCTTTTAAACTGCTGTTATTAACGTGTATTTTTTTTGCCCTCTGCAGCAATTATCTGGTGAGTATTTCTGTTGTGAAGAATGCATAGTAAATACTTCAACAACCTGAAAAGCTAGTTTCAAGCCAGTGCTCAGTAACAGCCCTTTTACTCTAAATAAAATTTTGTATGTATTATTGTCAGATACAGCTTTCTTTTAACAACAAGCTACTGATTAAACAAATTATTTTATGAGAGACTTCATTACAGCATACTTTTTCTCTGTTTTCACTGTTGCTGTTTGGTGAAAAAAAAATCAATCTTAATGGTTAAATTGTAACTGAAATATGTATCTTTATTCACAAATCCAATATTTAATAATCTTTTGTACCCAGCAAATCATGCAATCACTTTTCCCTTCATTCGTCAGCAGAATGGGTGATGTCCTCTGCCCTGCCTCATATAGCTCAGCGTCAAGCTTTGAGACTTAATTAGCTAGAATCCGTTAAGTGTTTTAAAATTCTCGGACAAAATACGTAGAGACACTCTGAAACCTTCTTTTTGCAGGTCTCTTCAATTGCCCTAAATATATACAGAACATTTATTTGGTTCATTTTCTTTTTATTACTTTCTGATTCTGGCAAGGTTTGTTCCTTCTGCTATTTTAATATCTCAGGTTTAGGATGGGAAGAATAAAAAGCCCCTGTGGATGTATATTGCGTGTAGCAGCAGCTAAGATACCACAAAATAAAGGTAAAGTCAAAGAAACACATTTACCTAAATAGAGGTGCTGGCAGGGAAAGTCAGGAAAAACCTTTACCCATCTTTTCTTGGAAATAATAAGAAAGGTATCAAAAGATTTCAACATTTCAGGATTTCAAAATAACTGGAATTCATAAGTCTTAAGAAAAAGGACTTTGCTAAAGTGAAGTAAGTTCAGTCTTTGCAATGTAATTCAAATTGCACTTGTAATTCAGGTCCTGGAATTAACCCACTGAAGCAAAGCTTGAAAAGATTTAGATTTACTCAGGCTACCAACAATACAATAATATCTTACAATTTCACAACTCCCTGTCTATTGGTGATACTGCCAAACGGCAGTAATCTGTCAGTTTGAGGCTCAGACTTGCTAATTGTTAAAAAATGAACATGGACATCATTCCTGAGTTTCTCTGGCTAAAAACTTGTAGAAACTCAAGCACTTTTTAATCAGGATAAGATAACAACCGAGCTCTTAATTGAGATACCTAAGGAATGATTTCTACTGTGGTGCTGCAGCCCCATTTTTTAAGGTAGGAATGTTCAGGAGACAATTCCTGCATTGTCCAACCACTGACTCTGATGAAAAAAGACTCTCTCAGACCATTGTTCTCCTTGAGGTAAAATTCATGTCACCTCAGCTATCATCATATTTTCAGAGGATGAACTGCTTGGGTATTGAGCACAGGGAAATTATTTTATATTGATATTAAATTATTTTAAATAATATTATTTACTTATTTTTATTTATTAATAGTATTATTGTTTATTATTATTATTGGGAGGAAATAAGTGTGAAGGGAGGGAGGGAAGGAAGGAGGGAGGGAGGGGCTGGGAGAAGGAGTTGGTTGAGGGTATCAGCACATGGCACAACTAGCACGTGGGGCTGTCTGTTGGCCTTCTATTCAAGCAATTTAGGCTAACTCTGCCATTGCATCTCTATCAAACTTGGCAACAGTCCAGACAGTAAAGTAAATTGGGTTTAAAGCTTCATTTTTAATAGCTATGATCTTTGCCTCCCCCCAAAATAATGCTACAAAATGAGTAACATTATCGTGATGGAAAATTTAAAATTTCATCAACATACACAGCTATCTTTAGAAGTATTCATGATTATTTGGAAATCCTGCCTGAATCTCCAGGGGACACTGAATACAACTCTTCTTTGTCTTAATCTCCATCCCCAATGGCAAGTCAACTTCAGCTAACAGGGCCCCTCCAATGACTTCACTGGGCTTTGGATCCAGCTCACTTGGAGTAAGAGAAGGCTGCAGTAATGTACTAAAATTAGTGCTATGTAAACAGCTAAAATAATAGGAAAGCATAATGAGTTCAAAAATGCACACACACACAGATAACAAACAAAATTTTTTGTGCAGATGCTGCTGCTACATGAAAAAAAATAATTATTTGGACTAGCATAAGGGAAGTATTGCTGGTGAAATCAGAATCCTTTCCAGCATTTTATATGATACCCCTAAATGAAAGATATTTGTTATCACAAAATATGTATACTTTTTGTCTCATAAATAAGATACAATTTAGTATTAGAATACTGTATTTTCTGCTAAAAGCACCATATGCAAAGCAGTGCAGTGTAACATATATTTAGCTTCTTGCTTTCTCTCTTTTAAAACATTTATTAACCAGAAAGACCTCACTGACATGTAAATTTCATTTTCTATGCCCAGCAGATTAAAATACATCTGTTTCAGACATCATTCAGTAAAGAAAAATTTGAATAGTTCATTTTATTAGAAAAAGATTTATGTCAGCATTCAACTACGACAAGAGAGGGGATAGTGGCATGTGCACAATACTGGAAACAGATTTTCCATGAAAAGTATCTGTGTTGAACAGAATTGTTCCAGAAATAGTGTGGGCTTTTTGTGAACAGGTTAACCTAGTAAGTTGTGGACAACACCTGTCTTTTCAGGTAGAGTTATTCTGTTCCTTCACTGTACAATTTACTCATGCTCCTGAATTAGCAGCTGAGTCAATGTACATTTAATGCACGTTGGGAGAATGAGTATGATGAAGTAGATGGGAGTCAGTCCTGTCTTGCTATATGGAGCTCCAGGAGTCGAGGAGACAAATTTCATTCTCTTGCAGATTTAATTTTACAGTCTCAGAAAAAGTCCATTTCATTTTATTTTTACTTTTCTTAGAGTTTGCAGCAAGATCAATAGGCTAAACATCTCTTTCATAAAGGTACAGTAAATATAACGCACTTAATACAGGAATAACACATCAGGATGCGGTACCCTGTGCTACATGATCTAGCAGCATATTATTGCACACTGGGATATGAAAGTGCCATGCATAACTAGGTAGTTTAGGGAGTGATAATAGAATACAGATCTCATCTTATCTAGGTCACTACTCTGAAAGCAAGCTGGGTTTTGTGACTGAAAGTCATCGCTATCCAATAGATTTTTAGTACTCTACATGGCTGAGATCATCATAACGTCATATTTTTAAGAGAAAGTATTCCCCCCTCACATTGGCTAGACCCTGGTTTCTTCCAGGACTGAACAAAAAGGACTACTGTGTTTTTAAATATTTGATTCTTATAAATATCAGGATAGTATGCATGCTATCATGCATTCATAATTTAAATATCAAATAATTAATTTCCTTGGACTATTCACACTAGGCTCAGAAAAATGTTTGAACCTGTCAAAGTTAAAGTAAGCTTTTCAAAACTTGCCTAAATACAGAAGGTGGGAAGCTCTCTTGAACTGGATCATATAAGGAAAAGGTAAAGTAGAAGAAAGGATATCTCTATTAAACAACTTCTTTGGGGAAGATCATTCAAGTTAGGATTGTTATTAAAATATACAGGCAGGTGGGTTCAGAAAAAGTGGATGTCTCTGCACGTCCAATGCAGTCATACCACACAAGTAAGTCTCAGCTGTTGGTCTAGGGACTAAATTACTACAAAACCTCAGATGCAAAACACACAAAAAAAAAAGTCACACTGGTTGAGCATATTGTAGCATTGTAATGTGTTCCTGTTCATACAAATATTTGATAATGCTGAACATCCAATGCAGGCTGATGCAGAAAGACAGAATATCAAAACAAAGGCAAAAAGAAAAGATCTTCAATACAACTATAGTCAAATCTTGAAAAAAAAGCACACACAAAAATTTTTTTACTAGGTTGCCAATCCTTGTTTATGAAAGAGATATTTTCAAACATACAGGATTTAAAAGCACTTGCTTTATATACCTATGAGATATCGAAATAAATCTCAAGAAATTAAAAAACTATATACACAACTCAGTTTGAGACAAAATACTGATAGAATAGAAACTAATTTGGAGGAGAGCATAAGAATCTTTTAAAATACTAGATATAGTATTCAGCAGTCAACATTTGTATTGTTTACCGGCAAAAATATACATAAATTGGCCTCACTAAGTTTTGTAAATCCTGTAAATGTCTGCATTGCTCTTGTTCTACTCTGCTAAAAACAACTGGTAAGAAACTGAAAAACTGATTTGCTTCAAAACCCTCAGACTCATCTTTGAATTTGTCTAGCTATAACTAGAGACTGGGAAAACAGTTCCTTACATAGCAATACAGTTATAAATAGGAACACTATTACTAAGGAAATCTTGATTTTGTACAACAATTAACATCTAAATGCATTGAAATTGTCTCTTAATTAAGTCTATTCCATCCTTTAAATATTTACACAATATATTTTCCACATGTATCAATATTCAGTTCTGTGTAATTATCTCAGTACATGTACAAGCTAGAGTGAATAGAGGCTTATGTTTACATATATGTTATGTTCTGCATATAAATATACAAACACAAATCAAAAAATTTTACAGACTGAGATTACTTTTACACCAATTTTATGTTCATGTTTGGAAGCCATTACAATATGTTTCTGAGATATATGAGTATTACCCTATTTTCACATTAAAGAAATGGAGTAGAGAAATGAGGTTTTGAACACATTTTCCTGTCTGCAATGTATTGCAACACTTGGTTAGAGATCTCCTGAGAAGGAAATTTATGATAAGAAGGTACTGTAAGTCTCAATTTAAGGATCATCTCTTGGTTAAAGAAACCAAATTAAACTATCCATTGCAAAATAACAAACAGGAAACTCTTTTGTATGATGCCAAACATCTCCATTCCTCTTTTTGTCGTGGATGTGATTTCCAACCATTTGTACCTCCTGAAGGATTAACAATAAATGAGAAGTAGAGAAGATTGCCAGTTTGTGGTGTGGGACCAGGCTAGGACCCATACACCATTTATTTTTTATTAATGAAAACAAATATGGAATGGCAAGCCTTTTTTAACCCATTTCTGCTTCATGCAATTCCTGTTTTATTCAATGTAAAATGCCTTAAAAAAAAAAAAAAAGCAGGCTAAAGAAAATCCTTCTGAGAACTGTGTATGGAAAGCTGTTTCCTTTAATTAAATTCTTGGCAATAAAAAAATATTTATTATTATATCTCTGAAGTAGATGCAGTGACATCCACCCTAAAGGATCACAAGTTGTCTCACAAAGAGTGTGTGCATGTTTGCAAGCCCACAGTTTCCCAGGGAGGTGAAATTTTTCAGAACAAACAGGACAGTTGCCTTTTAATACTGGAATGGAAAAGAGTGCACAAAGATGCCGCTTGGCATGATTATATTTTTCTTTTTTAGGAAGAAAATTCAGAGAGGTCTTGTTGACTGGAGTTTAGAAGGAAAATCCCAGATCCAAACTGTTGGTGCATGGGGGTGAAGCACCACAAATGAGCTTGCAGGATTGGGCCCACGTGCACTGCTTGGGCACCACTGCTCTTGCTGAGTGCCGGGGGAAAAATTGGCTTACAAGGGTTTCATCACCCACACTTCGAGTTAAATATCATTTAATTATTAAGGCCTTTAAAAGCAAGAAAGGCTAAAAGAAAGAAGAGATCTTGGAAAGATCTGAAGGGAAAATGGCATTTTTTATTCGTATAGAGATTAGTTAACTTTGGAGCTCTACTAATGATAATTTCTGTGACCAAAAATGTCCCCTTATGATTAATCAATTATGCAAACCATCCCCATTTCAAGGCTAGTAAAGATTTATTTAATGACATTTTTCCTGCATCTCATGTCTTTAATATATTATTTTTTCCTTTTGCTCTGGCAGAGCAATCTGCTCAGCAGAAGCAGCACTGTGTGTTGTCAAATAAAATCATTCTCTATATCAAGAAACAATTGTTTATTTATAATACATTCTAAAAATTGATCCTTTTAAAAGAACTGATTTGGTGTTCAGTTTGTTTCTCTGCAGTATGAATTATTCCTCCACTGGCATGTTTCAGTACAGAGTGTTCCAACAATAATGGCATGAGGCACTAAGAACAACAGGCCACTGCAGGGTTGGGTTATTTTCTTTTTCCTCCTTTCTGCTGCCCAGAAAGGAGGAATGATCCCATTTCACCTTGGATATACCCTGACTCCACAGATGCCGCAAGAAGTCATTCAGTCCTTTCACTAATTCCTTTCTGAGTATTTTCTGGGAATAAACTGGCAATAATCCCAAACTGCATGTTACATGGTGTGGACTAGTGTGTCCCTATGAAATGAGCTGAGACAGCCAAACTCACTTTAGTTAAGACCAGTCCACAGCAGTGTCTGAAGGTGTGAGGTTGGTGCCATACATACTTCTTCACAATGCAATTTGCAAAGCCCAGTTTACTGAAGGGAGAAAAAAGAATCCTTCAAGAAAGGAGCTATTTGAGACAATGGCTCAAAATATGATTCACATTTTAAGGCTGAGCTTGACATCACATGAAAGAAAGAGGTACTTACTAAACAAACAACACGGTAACAAGAGAGATTAATTTATTATGTATACAAGTCATATGGAGATTTGGGGAAGATTGAAGGAAAGCAGCTTTCACAGTTGTAGTGCTCAGGTTTAGTTAGCACACAAAGATCCCATTTATGGAAATAACAATGCTTGGGTCATTAGTACTGCCGCAAGTGAGCGACTCTGCCTCCTCTCCCCTTGTCATAATCTGTGCTACACAGCGGTAAAACAATCGTCACTGTAAACCAGATCTCGCACTGAAAAGTGAGAAAACAATTGCAATGTGCCACTCGAATTAAACAAATAATTAGGACGATGAAGAGCATGTGCTCTACAGTTCCAGATGCATTCCCTTCTGTTTTGAAAGATGCAATGTAACCTTAATTAAACTTATGTTTTTTTAAAAGTAAATATTTATTTAGTGTAGATTACCCTTCCCCCAAAAAAACCTTAGAAAAAATATAAATTCCTGAAGAGTAAACTTGCATTGCATGTACCTTGTCCATGATAAAACAGATTACAATAAAGAAAAAGCAGGATAAAGGAGTCTCTGGCATGCCTGACTCAAGATCCCCATCTAGCGTTCAAATGAAGATTAACAGAACCTTTTAAAAACCAGGATTTTAAATTAAAAAACAAAGCAAACCCAAAGAAAACCAAAAAATCAAAATCAAAACCCACAAAAAAACAAAGGCTCAAAAAAAACAAAACAAAATTTTTAATTTTTGGCCACTGATTGGTTTTTTTAACTTCACAAATCAGTTCTAGTCTAATCTAGTCTATTCATGTCCTCATACTGCCCTCTTCACTGTTTATTAGTTTCTTTAAGGGGTACACTAAGCATGTAGATATGATAGACACTTCATGTATTTTTCTCCTATCTTCTCTTCAGTAGCAGTTATGTTTAGGGATATGTTTAACTTGTCTATATCATGGAGAAGAGTTGCTTCGAGTCCAGCTGGTTCCTTTTAATTGCTTTTTGTTGTTGTTGTCACTGCACAGTCACATATTTGTCTGAATTTTTACCATAAAAAGCAAGACCAGAATTAATTTCTGAGTGCTCACAACAGCAAGTACCACAGTTTGAGAACCTGGGTTCTGTCGCTACCATTTGGGCCCAACACATTCCCTTCCCATAGAAATAACCAGACTGAAATAAAAAGGTTATGGTCATAGGATGCTCACACACCTGATTCTGCAATGGACAGCAACACAGTAACAAAAATCAGGGAAATAAAAATTCCTAATATTTATTCCAGACCTATTCAGACACACTAAAAAACAGTCTTTTAAAAGGCCATTTAAAGTTGAAGGGAGGAATTCCTCCCTTTTCTCCTCATTCTTGTTCTACTCCTCTATGCTTCCTATCATTTGGGTAAGAAAAAATGGATGGGATTTTAAATTTTTTTTTTTACAATACATACATCTCAGCCAGCATCCTTTAGCTAGCGATGTGGGAAGAAGCAGCTGCATGGACTCAGTGGTGCACAGGAAAGATGCACGCTCCTCTTGGCTGCTCAAGCCTGGCACTAAGTCAGCTACACCCAAAAATGCTGGCCCTGAGTGCCAGGTAGAGCCCTGCAAAGGCTTGTTTATCCAGAGACATACAGGGCTGTCATTCTTCCATTCTGTGGTCCTGGGTGAAGGGTCTTAGGGCACAGGGTGCCTTGATGGCTACCTGGATCAGAGCCTCTCTCAGGCACAAAATTTTGCTGTATCTTCAGTGCTGGCCAAAGTCAACTCAGGAGAAGGAGAAACAGCATTATAGGATGCCTGTTACACTTAAAAACAAACCAGAAAAGGCTGAGATACCAAAAAATGTTAGGGTTTAATACTGCTTCCCACAGGTTTGTAACAAGTATACAAAAATTTGTAAGAAAAAATCTTCTTCTGAGGTATTCCTGGACTAGAGTAGTCTGGGTGAAATGAACCTGTAGCTACCTGGGGCTTGTGCTCCTTCTCTTCCTGTGAATTTAAACACTTGATGGGAACATGTATAAAGCGGCCCATGGTTTTCATAATTTCATAAAATCATAGAAATATTTAGGTTGGAAAGGACACTTAAGATCACTGAGGTTTCCAGGCTTTTGCAATAGCCCTCATATTTGCAGTGGTGAATGCCCCTAGAATTAGTAATATTTCTGAAAGTGGAATCAATTTTTCAAGATCAGGACTGTAACTAAGCACATTACAGCTGTGCTGAACTCAGCGAGTGAACAAGGCTCTCTGAGCTGGCTCCTAAACCCAAGTGGATATTCTGTAAGGCAAGGATAAAACAGTCTGTCTTTTCTATATTTAAACTTTCAGAGCATGAGTGGGCTTTCTTACACATGAAGAACACATACTTCTGCTGCATAGAGAGACACCGAGGCAGTGCCTCCCAGCTTTGCTCAGAGGAGCTGCACAAATGTGTCACAGGAGCTGCACAAATGCGAGAGAATGAACAGGAGTGAACCCCACATGGCCTATTAGTCAGATGAATATAGACAGGCTTGGAAGAACAAGGCAGTTATTGTAAGTGATAGACAGCTATCCACAAAGCAGTCATCTCAACAATGGCAGACTGTCTTGCAGACACCAAGGCAAAGGGGATTTAACTATGAAGGCTAAGGAGACTATTCTCTTAGACATTTTAGAGATGGAGGTTAAGGAAACCATTCTTCTAGACATCTCCCAAGCCTGGGGGCAGCATGGGAGAAAGAAGTAAGATGCTTCTGGGAAAAGGTAAAAATAGGAAACTACAGCTGGCAGTCACAGTGTAAAAAGAGGTTGGAATCAACCATGTCAAAACCAAAGAAGGATAAGGAGGATGAGAGAGAGGATGAATACCTGAGCAGTGAAGTTGCAAAAACACAGAAACAAAAGGGGGTGAGAGGGGTAAAGCCCTTTATGGGGCAGAGCAGTGTTTTTCTTCCTCAAGACACCAAGGGCTGAGGATCAGAGACATGCTTTTGGCTATTATTAATACTTTTATTTCTTTCTCAAATTAAGAATCAACTGCACCTTTCAAAGAGTAACTGGAAAATTACAAATCCATATATAATTATATACTATAGGCCAATATTCTTGGATTGTTAGAAGTAAAAATATCTCCAGAAGTTTCTCTTTTCTTTAACTTTTTAAAGCAAAATCTGCTGACTTTTTCCATCGTTCTGGGTAAAGCAGTGTAATTGCATATAAATATAAACAGTGCATGTGTGCTTCCTTTAGTTCACAAATCCCTAGCTTTTCTTTGCCTGTACTTATGTAAACTGTTAAATATTTTGTTTAGCATAAGTGACATACAAATGGCAAACTGGCAAATAAAATGAGTATTAAAAAATTTATCATGATCTTTTATGTACCAGTGAAATAATCATTTTCTCAGTGGTCACTGGATCTTTTCCACCCGTAGTCATCAAGGTTCGTTATCTGTGCTCCTCGTGCTTTTAAGAGGAGCCTTCATACCCAAATTTCTTTCCTCTTCAGTTCTGGAATTCCTTCTCCACCACACTTTCCTTCCCTAGTTTCCTGTGATTACCCAAACCTGGTCATATGGCTTCCTGTCTGGTATGTAAACACCTTTCCACTTGTAGTTCAGTGGGGATCTTTTTTGTAGGACTACGTGCTTCTGTTTGAGAAGATAGCAGGAACTAAGTTATTTTCTGATTTAAAGATAGAGTATCCCTCCTGAATGCTTGTGTGGGAGTTAAAAAGTTCTAAAAACATTTGGATTCCCATTAGTACTCTGATGGCAGGGCACAGATAACACATGTCAAATTTTATCACCATACAGAAATTTCCTCAGTTTTTAAGGTGTAAATTACATCCTAATATATCAAGCATTAATTCTTTGGGTAAACCAAAAGTCACAGAAATTAAGGGACCTGTAGGGTGGAGGAGACTGTACAACAAACCCTGGCCCCATTTGCAAACTTTTTGTCCAAGAAATGGCGGCAGAAGCTAAGTGATCTCACAACTGTTGGTAGGGTGGCAACTTCACAGGGATTTCTTGGTGAAGAAGCTTTCAGCTATAAAAACTGACAAGGTTTACAGTTATAAATCAGTTCTCCAATATCATCTGTATCTGACTACCAAGCACGCTGTCTCACTTAGACTATTTTGTGAGATGTACTGGGAGAGTTTTACTGACAGCATTGTCAACAGTAATTTCCTAGCACTGTGGGCTTGACACACACAAGAAGTATTTGTTTTTTACTTAAATTAATTCTTTTTATAAATAAGTACATCTTCAGAGTGGTGCAGTAACTTTGCAAAAGTATCAGTGAATTTGAGGAGAAGTCTCCCATTGCAGCTGTAGGAATGGCTTTGGTAATGTTTCCTCACAGCTCATAGGTGCTCTCTTTCTTGGGAAGGATGGTAGTACTTAATAGTAGGCTCATGGCCTTTTCTGGGGCTGTCCATGCAGATTAAAAAACTTCAGTAGTTTTTGCTAGCATGTAATCTTTTCCTCAGTCCTATCTCACTGGTCTCCTTCTGATGACTTGATATCATTAAGGTTGTATTTATGTGACCCTTAAGCAGTGTGCTGTCACCTGGTATCAATGTGACAGCATTGGATAGACAAATTGGAAAAAAAGCTGTCTCAGACTCCAAATAAAACCAGAGAACAACATGTCCAGGCCCCCACACTACCAGTCTAAATCTAGCTGGGGTGCAGTCACCAAAGCTGTAGTCTCAGATTTGGGCTGGTAAACTCTCCCTTTGTGCACTTTTATCCCAGAGAAATCATCACTCATCTCTGGCGATGAATAGTCAGAAACTGAACTACAGGTTAATATTTAAACCAGACATTGTTTATTCAAAGAAACTGGGAGAGACAGAAGATACTGACAAAGACAAGAAATAAAATACAATGCTGACCAAGAACCTTCCTAGAGGAATCTAAATATCAAATATCATTGTGAAATAGTGGTCGCATTAACTTTCTGTGGTGCCTCTCTGGTATCAGCAGTCCTTGACAGGTCAGCCAAAACCTTTTCTTCATCCTCCAAAACATGTGGCACTCACTTTCAAGAAGCTGTGGCAATACCCCAGTTCCCCCATGGGCTCCAGACAAGGAAGCACCTCTGAACTGTGTTCATCTCAGCTACAGCAGCGGCTGCTGCTTGAGAACTGCTTTAAATCAACACATTTACCAGATGCTCAGCCCCATCAGCTTTGGCAGCTGCACCATCTGTCTCAGTCCCCATGATGGAGTAGACTTGGTGGGCTGCTTGTAACTCCCATGGGACCCTCTGCACAGACCATACACTGCCAGGAATCACTGCCTGGGCTCTGCCAGCAAAACACAAGGAATTAATCCATCTGAATGCCCCAGGGCAACAATGAGGGTAGTATCTGCTACAAACTGTTTCCCTCAATCTGAATCCCAGAGGAGGTAATCTTTATTTTCATGTAGAACTCCCAGTTTCAGAAGAGATGACAGCCTTGGATTTTAAAACTACAAAGGCTTTTTAAAGTTCTACCAATTCCTTCTTTCTTGTATCTTTTGGCTGAAGTATGGAGAAATTGTTATCACTTGCCCTTGGAATTCAATGCTTCTCTCTTTCCAGGCTGCCTGAAGGATCTTCTCCTTATCTCTCATTTCCACTAAAGTCAGAAGCATTGTGTTCTTGGAAGGAGTACCCTTGAGTTGGTTGTGGGTGAGTATTTTATAGCATCAATCAATGTAGGAAACATCCTCATTCTCTGGCAGCTCCCAAATAGCAGACTGTAATTTTTCTAGGAAATCCACTAGATCTTTTCTGTCATTTCCAGCTGAAGATACTGAGATTTATTCACAGAAGGGTCTGGTTTAAATACTATCTTTTTTTCTGAGAATTTCAGCACTCTGACCATGAATTACATGGTTTATTTTAACAGATCTCTGTTTAGTCTGCATGCAGAAGGCTTTTGTGTCAAGCCATTGATCTGTGCAGTCAATCTGATTCCCCCTGCATCCATGTAGAGCAGTAGTACTCACTAACTTTGCTAGAAGCTAAACATCATCCATAAGACAAATCCAAGATCTGCATTAGTAATTAGAATCTGAAGGAGCAATGTTACTATTCCCTTCTCATTCTTTTTCTCTCCCTTACTTTGGAAATCAGTCATTGGCAGGGGTGTAAAAGAGAGTGTTGGCACAAAAGATCTCCGATGACGCGTAATTTAATAAAATTGATTCGACCCTCTGAGGTACTTTTATGATCCACAGTAAAAGCCCAAAGCTGTAATAGTTTAGCAGTACTCAGGACTATAAACTTTCCTTTACTGGGGGACAATCTCAGTAAGAGGGGGGCAGGAGAGCTGCATTCTGCTTCTGCCTCCACCACTAAGCTGTGCTGGGCAAATCACCCCAACTGTTTCTGCCTCCTGGCCCCTTCCATATTTTGCACATTTAGATTGGGGTGGAGGGGTATAGCATGTGGTTAAAAAGAGGTTTCAATCTCCCAAGATTACTTACAGTACAAATTACTATTAGTCATAAAATCCAAGGCAAAGAGTGTGTTCAATAGGCTGCAGTGGCTCCTGGATATGCACCCGAGGGATGCTCATGATTTCCCAGTATATGGGGTGTGGTGGGGAGCACTGTGTACCTGACTACTTTCCCCACCTTTGCCTCTGAATGCGTTGCACCCAACAGGGGTAGCTGCAGGAGATGGCCTCTCCTTCAGCAGCCGGTTCGTGCGGAACTGGGGAAGGGAGGAGGGTGCTACAGCCATCCTTCTGCTCTCTTCAGTACCACCTGTGAGTAACAGAGAGGCAAGACTGCTGGCTGCAGAAGGCCTGGTTGGGCAAGCTGTGCCTCTGCACAAGGCATAGAGATGGTAAAAGAAGCAGAAAAGGGGCTGAGGGTGTAGCAGAGAGGAGGAGGAGACAAAAGTCCCACAGAACTGAACGGCAGCATGGCTGAGGCCTTCGAGGATGATGCAAGGGCAGAACATTGGCAGACACCTAATGACAAATTCTTTTCCAGGAGACTTTAATCACAAAAGCTGACATTCCCTACTGAATGCTATAGCCTTATGCTGATGACCACAGTGCCGCTATACTCATTAACATCTTCAAGTCATACTTAACTAAGGTTATCAATTGTCTCCTTTTCCTCTGCTATTTTCCTCCTGGATTTCATTTCTTCATTTCTCTTTCTGGTTTTGCTTTCTGTTGTTCTATTTCCTGTCTCTTTCAAATTCCTTTAATTGTCTGAGATTGCAAAGATTTTATTTAAAAGTTTATATAAAAATAAAGCATCCCTCACTGAGTGCCTGATAAGACGAAATTACATGTTAGTTCATATTAGATGCATTACAGGAGTGATCTGCACTGTAACGTTCCAGATCTCACTGTGCTGAAGGGATGGAGTGTGGAGAAATCACAGATTCCCATTCAGTGATGATCAGATACTGAAAAAAAAATGAGATATGGGTACAATTAAATTTTGCTGTGTCACCTCCCTGCCATGCTGGGATTACACCCACCCTTCTTTCACTGGTTGTGTTGAGAAGCAGCAACCTAGGCTGTGACAGAAATAATTGCACAAATTCTCTACCAGCCAAAGCTCCTCCACTCCAGCACCTCCACCTCTGGGCACTCTTTGAGCAAGCTGTCTTTGGTACCTTGTTTCAGGTTAGATCTTCATCAGGACTAAATCAGATCAGCTCCACTGACTGCAGGGAAATCATATCAGTGTAAATCAATTCAGACTGTGACAAAAATCTTCTTGAAACTAATTGAAGTGGTCTTCATTAGGAAACTTTCAAGAGTCTAAATTGATTAAAATTAGGAGGTTGTTATTTAATATAAACTGCAAGAATCATATATATGGCAATTTTTACCTCTTCCCTTTTACAAATTAACAACAAATAAGTTATAAATTTGTAATATACACTTATTATTTGAAGCCAGTGGAAACTATGAATAATTTAATCCTCAAATTGTGTATCTTCAGGACTTATTAAGAACTTGGTATTCACAGTCTCAGATATTTATTTTTGTTTTGACTGAACACACAGATCAGTGATGGATTTCTGCTCATTAGTATGAATTTTATGTTGTTGCACATAAGATTTACTATCCCATAAATAATATCAGCAAACTCATTTGTTAGCATAGTCTGACAAAATGAACACAAAAAGAGTATAAGCACAGCTGCATATAATGTAGCTAGAAACTGAATATTCACAGAATTTGACCTTTTCAAAGCCTCTTTGTATGAGTCCAGTTTTAGTATGCTGCAAAGCAGTCAAATCTCTAATGTACTTGGGAGAAAACTGAATTTATGTTCCTTTACACCTTTATAAATAGTCTCAAAGGGAATTGAAAGTATATGCTGATGAGATGCTGAAAAGGTAACAGCTGGGAGAAAGGTACAGACAAAGAGCTGGGCAGAAGGTGGACCTTGGGCATGTGATGAGAAAATAATAAAGTAAATTCAATCTGAAAATATGCTGGGGACAGAGGGAGGCAGCACCTGCTCTGGGGCCACATGGTGAGCCAACACTCAAAATAGCCATGGCTGGTTAGAGAGACAACTACAGAGGTTAGAGAGGTTAGGTGTTGTCTTTTTTTTTCCACCCTCACCCCCAAGCTCTGCCTATTTCCTGCCAGGGCTCCTTTTCCTTGAGGGAATTTGTAGCAACCATACTACTTTTCTGCTGGTTTTTCAGAGCTGAAGCAGCTCTGGGGTATCCCTGCTGTCAAGCCTCGCCCATGGTCTCAGAGAGTCGCCTCCCCAGAGAGTCTATGGGGCTTTGCAGGTCTCTACAGGAGGCCTGTGCCACTCTGCAGACAGGAGTATTTCCCTTCTCCTGGGTCAATTTGTTTTGTTTGAAGCCTGTTATGTTTGCCCTTGAAATAACTCCTTCTGCAGTGGAAATCTCTATTTGCTCTCATTTGATACTGTTTTTCTCAAATAGTGGCTTTTTGGTACAGCATTACTCTGCTATTCGAAACAGCTATCTTGAAAGCAGACAGTTTCTGCCCAAGTACTTTCTGAATTTGCTGGAAGCCTGAACTTCTTGTAAAGGCATAGTAAGAGGCAGACAGTATAAATGTCTAGGTTCCTTCAATATGCAACCAGGAAGTGTCATGTTGTTTTTAAAATTAAATGGGTAAAAATCCTTCTGTGGTTCTACATAGGTTTTTTTCTTTGCTTGTGGGTTTTAGTTTGGAGGGGTTTTTGTCTTTTGGCTGATGAATGCTTTGACATTAAGGGTTTAATCACAGAATCATAGAATAGTTTGCATTAGAAGGAACCTTTGTAGGTTACCTAGTCCAATTCTCCTTGCACTGAGCAGGAATATCTTCAATGAAATCAGGTTGCTTAGAGCTGCAGTCCAATCTGGCCTCGAATCTTTCCAGGAATGGGGCATCTACCACCGCTTTGGGCAATCTGTGCCAGTGTTATCCCACTCTCATCATAAAAAATATATGCCATGTACCTAGTCTAAATCGACCCTTCTTCAGTTTAAAACCATTGCCCCATGTCCTATTGCATGCTAAAATGTCTGTCCCCATCTTTCTTATAAACCCCTTTAAGTATGGAGAGGCTGCTATAAGATCTACCTGGAGACTTCCCTTCTTCAGTCTGAACAACCCCAACTATCTAAGCTTGTCTTCATGGGAGAGGTGCTCCAGCCCTCTGATCAATTTCATGTCCCTTCCCTGGACTTGCTGCAGAAGGTCCACATCCTCTCTCCCCAGAGCTGGACACAGTACTCCAAGGAGGTCTTACAAGAGTGGAGTAGAGGGGGGAAATCATCTCCTTGATGTGCCAGTCACGCTTCATTTTATGCAGCCCAGGATACAGTTGGCTTTCTGGGCTGCAAGCGCACAATGCTGGGTCACATCCAGCTTTTCATCCACTTAGTATGTCTGCCTGTTCTCTAAAACAGAAGTGCCATAAAGCACCATAAAGACCAATGTAACAAATGTATTGTTAGGCGTGATATATGCTCAACTTACTTTCAGGGTTTCTGTTGTTTCTCCTTTCTTGATGCTTCAGACTGTCTCTTTTCCTAGATTATTTTTATTGAAAGATGAGAAAAATGCAAAGCCCCAGCTCACAATCTCAGCTGAGAAATGAGTCATACCACCATGGACTCTTCCCAATAATGCTGCAAGATTTGTGTGCATGATTTGTAGTCATAGTTTGTAGGAGAAAGGAGAAAGTAATTATAAGTATATGTCATGGCAATGTTTCTTAGTGGAAAAAAAAGAAATACTGTCAGGGAGAAATGAGGCCTTAAAGGCCCTTTAGGAGGGAGGGGGTAGCTGACAAAAAATAAAAATGGGGGAGGTAGGGATGCCCTGGAGAAGCTGCATCCTCTTGGACTGAGCCGGTATTTGGAATCCCTCCAAGAGGAGGCTGTTTGTGTAGCCTGCTGTCGATAAATAAAACATTCTCAAACTAGGTCAAGATTAGAGCTATGAGACACTAACAACACTGAATGATGAGAAGCTCTTTTATGTTGTTGAATAAATACACCAAGACCCATGAGCTGAAACTACTAAAAATTACTTGTTACTAACTTTAAAAATTGAGGGGGAAAATGAGGCCCATATGAAAGAAACCTCTGGAAAAATTCTTCGGGCAGAATGAGTATCCAGGGTATGGCTGCACAACTTTGGTTGAAACTTTTCAGCTTCAGGAACTTGAACTTTGAAGAATTTTTATAAGTATTAAATATTTGACAGAGAGCTGTTTGGTATATTCAGCCTTTATTGTAGAAACAAAATTGGAAAATAAATAGGAAATAATTCAAATAAATATGTTTGGTTTATTGTATTTGTTTATAGTCTTTATGATTCAGCCCATAAAGTGTACAGGATTGTCAGAAATGGCTTGGCAGAACTACTGGAAGCAAAAAACCAATTTACTATCAGTCAACTCGTCTGACTGATGTCAGCGTGCTGAAGGCATATTATTGAACAAGACCTATCCCAGGCCACTCTTCTAGTTTCCACCAAGTTTCACTGCCAGGTTTACAGAATCAGAGGATCAAAGAATCATTTAAGTTAGAAAAGACCCCTGAGATCATCGAGTTCAACCTCTGACCAAACAACACCATGTCAACTAGACCATGGCACTAAATGCCACGTCCAGTCATTTCTTGAACACCTCCAGAGATGGTGACTCCACCACCTCCCTGGGCAGCCCATTCCTATGTTTAACAACCCTTTCTGTGAAGAAATTCCTCCTGATGTCCAACCTGAATCTCCCCTGTCGCAGCTCATGTGCAGCCGGCTGTTCACCAGCACCCCCAGGTCCTTTTCCCCTGGACAGCTTTCCAGCCACCTTTCCCAAGTCTGTAGCACTGCCTGGGGTTATTGTGGCCGAAGCTTAGGAGTGGGAAGCATGCTTTGTACACCCTCTGCCTCTGAGGCTGGGAACTGGGATGGCACATTGTTGTTGCCAAAACAGATAACAAATAGAGGATCTCTCACAACAGTTTAGTCTCACCAACTGGGGCTGTCAGCTGGGATAAAACTTTGGTTGTGGTCTGGTTCTAGATCCTGACAGTGCAGGTCTGATGTAGGATTGTTATGGTAGTTCAGTTACTCTACGGGGTTATTACTGTGTCATTTCTACAGTCTGTGTGTCTCTGGTGTTAGTATCACATGTTACTGACACTTTGATTTCAATTTCTCTACATCTTAAGGGTGAAATATCATTCATATTGAAAGGTTATTCAATCTCCAGCATCATGCAACCCTGTTCCCAGCTGAAATGCCACCGGATGCTATGATAATACAGATGACCAAAGGAGTGTTTTGTAAACACTCAAGGGATTGATCCAGAACTTGTCAGTCCATGGATTTTCATTGAGGTTGATGGTGTTGCTATGTTGCAGGATGTGCTCTGTCAGCTGAAGGATCTACTTCCAAGTTTATTTCTGAAGGACCACTCCTGCAGCTCAGATTGCTCCAGAATGTGTAAATAATATTTACTGAATAGGACAATAAATAGTAAATTTTGAAATTAAAATGTTAATTAAACACAGGGGATTCACAAATCTACATATCAGCATTTCGTCACACACTCTGAATTTGGTCAGATAAACGCAAACTGTAAAAGACAAAACATAGTTTTCCTTGACTTCTGGCAGAACGCATAGAATACGTTTTATTGTTTATCGGTTCATTCATGTGGATGTACCTGCTTGGCATAAGTGAAAGGACACTAATCTGAGCCGCAAGGTGAACTGTTGGCAGATTGGCAGCTGACTGGTGATGCTACACTCCTCAGCAAGTTTTCGCATTTTCACAGCTCTTGTTTCTCTTTCTCCTGCTTTTACCTGCTCAGCCAGAAGTGCCTCTGCACCTGCACACGGCCAAGTTCTGGATGGGGAGCGCTGGGTTTTTACAGGAGATTGTTGCCTGTAACAAGGAGTTATAGCAGGCTGGCATGAGTAATCTGAACACGGATAAACTGCTGAACTGGGCCAGAACAGTGAGACCTTTAGATCTGACGGAGATGAGTCTCTTACGGAAGATCCTGAGCAGGGCCGCGGGCACCCGCGCTGCGAGCCTGGTTCCTTCGGCTTGGTTTCCAAGCTGCGCACCTGAGCACGCAGCACCCACCGGGTTGCGGAGTTCACAGTCGGTGGTGCGGGGGGCAATCGTTCACCGGCCGGTTGTAATTCCCTGTGTCAGAAAACAAGCGCAGGACAGCGGCCG
>NW_008237244.1:609564-620655 GCF_000691975.1 Corvus brachyrhynchos
TCGCACCGCTCCTTATAGCACCCGGCCCAACTCCCGGAAGGATAAAAAACATACGGAGTACAGGTATAAATGTATGGAACAGTTCTAGCCAGAGGTGTTATTTAGGCAACACGGTTTTTTACCAGACCGGTGTAGGATTTATGAAATAATGGTTTTAAACTGAAGGAGGGTCGATTTAGTTTGGCTATAAGAGAGAAGTTTTTTATGATGAGGGTGGTGAAACCCTGGAACAAGTTGCCCAGAGATTTCCCATGCCTGGAAACATTCAAGGCCGTGTTGGATGGGGCTCTGAGCAAGCTGGTACCCCTGCCCAGGGCAGGGGAGCTGGGACTAGATTACCTTTAAAGGTTCCTTCCAACCAAAACCGCTCCGTGATTCGATGATCACACTATTATGTACAGAACATACTTTTCTTCCCCTGTGGTAGCCCAAGAATCAGTGACTCCTGGTATTTAAGCACAGTTCCATATCTGTATATTTGCACATCTCTTGTGGACGCTTCTGTTGTGAACACTTGTTGTAGGCCAATCAAGCAGAGGTCTTCCCTCTGCACATAGAGGTCTGGCTGATAGGCCCTGTGTGCTTGAACTAATGGTTGTGTTTTTCCTTAAAGTGGTCAATTTGAGCTCAAATATATGAACCTTCCCAGCTCTATATTTGTACTGTCATGAAAATTGATTTTCAGACTAAAATTCTCTCAGCACTAATTTTTCAAAGATTATTTACACACTTAAGTGAACTCTACACTAAAGTACACATTAATGCTTCTCTGCAGCAATGCTCCAAAATTACACTTTCTAATAAAAAAACAGCACCAAATAACCCCTTTTTCTTTCTTTCCTTTTTTCACTTAAAGTCCATAAATTATTTTTGTTACACTAAATATATGTATATATGTACACACATATATAAATCCATTTATTTTCAGAATTTTCATTTGCAATGACATAAATCTGTTCAGTAAATAATAATGTGGGTTATAATCTTAGCATAATGGCATCAGAATAGGTAGAAAAGGATTGTTGCCTGTAACTTTCAGCCACTCTTCTGTTGTTCAGCCTGTTCTTTCTGGGGTCAGGCTCTGACCATGACACTGCCCACTGAGATACCTTCTACTGCTGCTACTGAGGGATATGCATTACTTCTAAAATTATCTCTGTTCACAACTCTGCTTTGAAAACTGCTTCTACTTTGCAGTTTAAAAACTATTGTTGCTAACAGTATCTGGATGCTAGATAGCACCCTTAGTCCTTTGTAGGTGTTTGGATGTGTATGTATCTTTTTCTGTTTGTATGTTAACACTAAGAATAACTAAATCACACTGGAAAAAACTCTTCAAAACACTGCAAGCTGCTGCATTCTTTGTCTAATCTCAAGTTTGTTAAAAAGGAGGTCACAGGTCTGCATGTCAGCATTTGGTTTTGGAAGTCTGTAAGTTCCCTGATCCATGAAGCTTACCTAACTATGCCTCACCTGTCCTTTCCAGTGTTTGTCATCGTTTATCTCACTGACCATTCTGGTTTCTAGGAGCGAAAAGCAGACAGAATTTTGTCTATGCATTGCTCTACATTCATTCAAATTGATGGGGACCACGGCCTTCCTCTCTTTCCACATTGCAAATACTTCTGAGGGACTTTTGCATTTTATTCTTCATAGAATCATAGAATATCCTGAGTTGACCCACAAAGATCATCTAGTCCAATGTCTGACTCTGCACCCTACAACCCCAAATATCACAGCATGTGCTTGAGAGCATTGTCCAAACGTTTCTTGCCAAACTTTGGCAAACATGGTACTGTGACCACTTCTCTAGGGAGCCTTTTTTAATGCTGTTACAAACGTTGCAACTTTAAGTAACTTTAATATTCCATACATGCCTAAAAGGCTTTTGAAACTAAGTCAGAAAGCAGAAAAAAATGAAATTAACTCTATCATCGACTTGTGTGAGGGATAAAAGAATGTTTTCTGCTGCAGCCATTGTTTCAGCCATAGGAATGTGTACTTATGTCATGTAGGCAAAGATGTAGCTAGCAGGAGGCCAGGCCTCGTGAGTGAGGAGAGGAGAGAAAGGGAAGTGAACTGATGCTTGTTACTTAGAGTCCTTAGTTCTGAGAGGGATCAAAAGGGGAGGGGAAACAAGGTGTCAGTTTGAGCGTGGTGGGCGCTCAGAAAGATTGTGAATTCCTGAGTACTCAGCCAAAGGGAAGAAGGGACAGAGACCCCACCAGCTGAGGAAGGGTCTAAAAGTTTGTGCATTTTAGAGAGAAGTGTGCCTCCTCAGTGAGATGCACCCAACTCAGTTTACTCATATAAACAGTTTTGCTTTGATGACTTTGTCCTCTTTCATCGGCAAGTGACTATTTCTCACAACTGGAAGGATCGTCATCACAGACAAAGTAAATTGAAGGAATCACAAGCAGCGATCCACTCTTTCAAAGAAGCTGTCTTCCCTCCTGAGAGTGAAGAAAAAAGAGAGAATCCTGTCCTGCAGGCGATTAATCCTGGTTTTCTCACTAGCCCAAGCTCAAAGGCTCATCTGCAAAACCACAGGGGAATGTCATAGTGAGGCAATATAAAACGGAGGGTGATAGGAAAGAAATGTGTGTGTGTTAGAATACTAGATCTGAACTGCCAGCTCTGGACCACTTTTGAGATAAGAGAACACTTGGTGGGCATGGAATAAAATATTTCATTTCAAACTTCAATTGAAGGTAATATTGATAAATGCTCTGATTTTTGTTGAGTTCAGAATTGCTGTCTTGAAAATATTAAAATAAAATTGAGATGAAATTTAGGAAAAAAGTCTCAATTTTCTTTCCTCCATACAACACCAAGTTGAGTTGTAGTGTTGATCTGCTGAGGAAATGAGGGCTCTTCAGAGAGGTCTGGACAGACTGGATCAATGGGCTGAGGCCAACTGTATGAGGTTCAACAAGGCTAAGTGCTGTGTCCTGCACTCGGGTCACAACAACAGCGCTACAGGCTGGGGACAGAGTGGCTGAAAAGCTTCCCAGTGGAAAAGGACCTAGGGGGGCTGGTTGACAGCAGCTGAACCTCAGTCAGTGTGTGCCCAGGTGGCCAACAAGGCCAATGACATCCTGGCCTGTATCAGCAATAGTGTAGCAGGACTAGGGCAGGGATTGTCCCTCTGTACGGGGCACTGGTGAGGCCACACCTCAAGTGCTGTGTCCAGTTCTGGGCCCTTCAATTCAGGAAGGACATGGAGGTGCTGGAGTGAGTCCAGAGAAGGGCTGTGGAGCTGGGGACAGGTCTGGAGCGCAAGTCCCATGAGGAGCAGCTGAGGGAGCTGGGAGTGTTTAGCCTGGAGAAAAAGAGGCTCAGGGTGGCCTTATTATTCTCTAAAACTACCTGGGAGATGGAAGTCGGTCTCTTTTCCCAGGTAACAAGCGATAGTTGAGAGGGACTAACCTCCTTGGTTTAGATTGGATACTAAGAAACATTTATTCACTGAAAGGATTGTCAAGCTTTGGAACAGGCTACCAGGGAATACCCTGGAGGTATTTAAAAGACATGTGGATGTGACACTTAAGGGCACAGTTTAGTGATGGACTTAGCAGTGCTGGGTTTATGTTTGAACTAGATCTTAGATGTCTTTTCAAGCCCAGCTGGTTCTGTGAATCTACAATTCTACCAAAACCAAACAAAATTGTTTTAATCAATCTCTTTTATTTAGTTCTTTAAAGAAATGAGGAAATTTATCCAAAACAGTACTTCACTTACATATATGTATATTTTATATATATATAATTTATAAATTAGGAAGTGGGGAGGGATAGCATCTGAAAGGAGGATAACGTGCAACTCTGCCATAAGGCACAGAGCAAGTCAGGAATATGACACTAATCTCAGAGAATTTGAATTGAAAAAAAAAAAGGAAAATGATTGAATTGTTGATCATTCTGAAGAATGGCCAGCTTTCTGTAGCATCAGATTCTCAACGACATTAGATGGGAAATGGTCTCTTATCTACTTTGTTTTCTAACAGGGCATTTTGATGAGAAATTGTACTCACTCTTGCAATTTGGCATCTTAGCATACAGTCACACTGATGTTTAACTGAAGACTGGATCCTATCAAACCCTGTTTTAAGTAACTGTAATCGCAAAATAACCTGCCCTGCCTATAAAGAAGTCACTAGGGGCCCTTTTGATCATGAACACTCAATTCTTTTTACTTCATTCTTGTCCCCTCTTGCCTGCTTTACTAAGTATTTTAATGCCTTCACTATGCATTAAGTGAACTCACTGAGACTTGTCATGTGTTGTTTGTTCCATCTTTCTCTCAACCCTTACTCCAGGAAAAATATTTATCCAATTTGTTGATTCATGTAGTTATGAAAGGTAAGCAGCATTTGAAACAGGGCATGTATGGTTTGCCTTTCATCCACAAAATACTTTACGAACAGTAGGGTAGGGATTGAAGGATGAGAAATACATTCCAAAATACAAAAATACAAAATACAATCTCCCAGATTTCTTAACATCTACAAAACCAGAATAGGAATTAAGCCATTGTAGACATTCAGTTGTTTATCTGTTATGTCAGCATATAACAGGAATCAAAGCACATTAGGTAGAACTGTATTTCTGTACTGACAACAAAACAGGACACAAAAAACCTTCAGAAGGGTAAAGATGTATGCAGAGAAAGGACATATGCAGAAAGAGACTATGAAACCGTTTTAGAAACAATGCTAAAAAGAGTTACTTTGTATGTTGCCCCAAAGTTACATCAAATCATCTAATCATTCTGCCTCAGCAGAACCATTAGGGAGCTCTGTGCTTCTTGACTAAACCTCTGCTATGCTCTCTGCTTAGCACAGAGGAAAAAGATGCTGTCCTTAATGCTTAGACACTGACAGCAGTTTAAAAACACACAAATGACAGGGAAATGTCCAACTAAGAGGAATTTTCTGGAGAAACCATAGGTTTTATAAAAACAAATCACTTGGGATCCCATCTGCCAAGGTGGATCTCAAGATACCTATTACCTGGTTGTTCTCTGTGCATGATGGGTGAGCCACCTCCCTCCCAACAGAGCACTGCATTGGTCTACTTAAAATGTGTGGGTAGCGAAAGCTGACACACCAACAACAGGCTGCTGTAAGCCTGCTCCCACTCAGACCCAGCTGGGTGTTTTGTGCTGAAGGTGAGAATCCGCCTTAGGGGAATTTGAAGTTCAGTACCCTCTTGGCCTAAAACAAGCGTGCACCTTACATGACCTGGAAGAATACTATAACCACTGGGGTGAAATTAATCTTTGGGAAACATATTTCTCCTCCTACTGCTGAAGAACTGCCTCTGTGGGTAATGCAAAGCAAACCCACATAGTGAAAAATGGGAATGGCATTAAGTGTAACTATGTAATTGTCTGGGCATTTTATGCTAAACATTCATTACATTAAAAGAATAGAAGTAACCCAGGGAACAAATCCTCAGTTCCTTTCCTGTTGAGCTGACAAGTTTTTATCACTGCTGATGCTTATTTTGGAATTTGAGAAATAAAAAAACCCATGTTCTTAGGCATGGAAAAATTCAAGTGAGAAGTTACAGGAAACTTTAATGGTCATAAAATGTGCAGCTTCTCAAATTTGGCTGACAAAATCACTTCAGCTGACAGTTTCCATTGTTAAGGATGTAATGGGTTTAAAAAGAGATAGGAAGCAAATTATAGGCTCTCTACAAATCAAACCCACCCAGCACATTTCTGTGGTATGTAGCAGTTATTTCTGCAAGTCTCTGCCAGGCAGAGCCCAGGGTGAAAGGCACAGTGCACCTGCAAGAGGCTGACAGGCAGTGTTGGTGAGGTGAATACACTGAATTGTGTGGGATATGCCCAGCCACTGCCCGGGAGGGATGTCTGCTTGATTTCGCAATCGCCCAGCAGGACTCCCTGGAAAGGACTTTGGAGTCATGGTGAGGAAAAGTAGACCCACAATCCTTTGGGAGACCCTATGCAGATCGTTCTGTAACCCATTGGTCTATCCCAGACCCTCTGTAATCCATTGGTCCCCTTGCTGATCCCCTGTATCCCTATAAAAGAAGACCAGCTCGCCTCTGTAGAGGAGAGAGCTTGTCCCTGGCCTCCCTTCGCCGGAGGGGACCCACAATAAAGCTACCTTCGTGCGGAACCAGCCACACGGGCCTTCTCGTCTCTCTCTCTGGTCTGGATGAGAGAAAGACTCCGGGCCTCGGGAAGGCGATTCCTTTCGGGACCATCTCCCCGGACCGGTCACCTCTTCCTGGGTCACAGCCTCGGACCCCACCACCAGCTGTAATAGAATTGCACAAATGCTTTGCAGGGATGTGACATTAAACTTGTAAACTTTTATCCTTGGCTCACAATGTTTTACATTTTTTCTTTTGGACTGCATCACCTGGCACGTATATTTGAAGGACTGTTCCACATCCTTCCTGGTTAGCCTTCTGTAGCTTTCCTGGGATCTAGCCTCAGTGACTCTCTGTTACCTTGCCTAGCTAAGACAGATTTTGTGTCTCCTTTTCCCTTCACCCCCTTTGAAAACCTCTTACTGGTAGAGCACGCTTGTTGCCAGCAGCCAGTGGGAAGACACCAGAGATTAGCCAGAGGAGGCAGCAGGGCAGAGTCAAAGCAGATAGCAGAGGGTAGCCCCCAGCTGTTTTCCTCAGTGCCTGCTCCCCTCACTCCAGGTACACTGGCGATAACCGGATCTTGTCCTGCTCCCCTCCCTCCAGGAACACTGGGGATAGCAAGGGGGTGGAAGCTGTATTTGCATCTGCTGTACAGATGTGAGAGTGTGAGTCCCCTCCTGACCCCTTTCCCCACTCAGCAGTGGCAAAAAGGTTGTGGCTGGCTTTGTGGCAATCATTTTCCATCACCACCTGATTTAAAGCTGCTATTACAAATGGTACACAGAACTCATTCCCTGTGCAGCTCTACTCAAAGTGGCACTTAACTGTGCTGAGTGAATGCTGATGAATGATCTTTAATTAAAGTGCTATAATAAAAAACACAGAACATCTGTGCCAAGGTGCTAAGTAATCTGTCTAAACAGATGTCTAATTTTAAGTTCAGTCATATAACTCAAATATTACATAAAATTTTCAAATAGGAAATAGGGTGGCCACTTTTCATATGTGCATTGTGTTTCTCTTCACTCAATGCAAATCTCAGTCTGCATTTGGTTTTATTTTAAGTCCTTGGGGCTTCCAGTTAGGCAGCAGACATGCTCTGTTGGAAGACTAAAAAAAATTTCCCTCTTTTTTAGCTGTGGCTTAACATCCTAGTATTTATTACATTTAAACTACTGGAAAGAAATAGATGTGCAGATGCGAACTTCTATGATAAATCTGGTGTGCAGAAAACATTTGGGATTGCTTGTGTTGCAAACAATCTTTTTAGTAAAGAGACCTTTACTTGATCAAGCTGATTGTTAATGAGCTCTGCAGTGCACCACCAGCCTCTCTTTTTAGCAGGGAGCTAGCAGGCTTCAGAATAGCCTGAATGCTGAGCTTGAACACACCAAACTGCAACATAATCCTAAACTCCACATGGGAGAGGCAAGAGACCACAGCCTGAGCTTTTCTAACAGGTATCTTCTACAAAACAAAAAGTGAGATTTGATTCTATAAGAAGTTATTAAAAATATATATATATATTTTTTTTTTTTTCCGGGAATGATCAAGTTGATATTCACAAGCTATATCCACATACTTGCATCCTTTCACTCTGTTTATTTTATATCCTCTCTGTAGAAAGGAAGTTATAAATCGGTATAACTGCTTCTTCTCCTGTCACTACCAGTCACTAAAAATGAGATTACACCTTTCACCTTCTCTTTACCTTTAAGGCTCTCTCCCCCCTTCTACTTTAGCCTTGGTATCACAACTCGTCTTGGGACAAAGTGCCAGCACTAGTAGACTTTCCCTGAACATCAGAGCTCTGGAAACAGTCAACAGCCACCTGGGCACTGGGAGAGCATGGGGCACCTCAGGCAGCAAGGTACACTTGGTGCAGTTTCAGTAAAAGGTTTCAGGGATAAAGCCCCCTTCTAAAAATAGCTTTAATTAAGGTTTGTTACATTCTGTCAAGGTTTTCCTGAAATTCAGAGAAATAAAAACATATTTTCATTGTTCTTCCTGATGGCTGAAGTTTACCCCAACTAAAGCTTGTCACTCACTACCTGACAAGGAGAAAAGCCTGAAGGAGGTTATTTATCAAAAAAACACAAGGAAAAATAGAAGGGGAAAGTCCTCTAAGCAGGAGAGTGTTAGCTTCATTTGCAAACCTAAACTATATTGAGAGGTAGAAGGGCCAAAAGACCGTTTGCCTGCCAGTTTTCACATGAGATGGGTAGCTTTTTCCAAAGGGAAGTGGAAATGGCCCTGACACTCCCCCCAAGCCAGTGGCCATTGGAGACATAATCAGGGGAAAAAAAAAAAAAAGAGGAGAGGGCAGAGGGAATAAATCTCCTTATGTTTTGGGAGGAAAGTGATTTTACTACAGGGGGAGGTGGAAGGTGGGGGTATAAAAAAAGTGCAGTCTGTGTGCAGTGAAAAATTCAGAAAATGTTCAGTTGTTAGCAAGGACAGGAAAGGTGTGTATGGATGACCACAGGGAGATGATGATGGAGATGTGTGCAGAATCCTATGTTCATCAGGAGGGTAAGTAAATGCAGGTGTGGGGAGACAAAGAAATTTGGGCAAGTGAATTCCAGGGAGAAGCTGGGTGTGGGGAGAAAGGCAGGAAAGAAATTAGTGGGAACAGGAAGTGCAGACAAGTCTGGACATTGGAAGGATTTGCATTCTCCTTTCCCAATAGGCTGAGTGATCCTTGGGTCCTCTGCATGGGTTGAAAGGTTGTCTTCTTCTAGACTACATAGTTAGGTTACCTCAGATGCATTCTTTTCCTGTCTGAAAACTTTTCTTAGGTATCCCAGATTTCCTGGCCTGCAGCAACCTGGCAAACTGTAATTTCTCAGATATTACAGCCTATGTGCTGGGCGTTCCAAATCCTAAGCAACACCACTGTGGAGTGAATGCCAGCACTTTTGGGAAGAAGCAGCTGTGCTGCACATGAACTTTTCTGCATGTGTGGGAAATGCAGGCTCTCCCAGGCACATCTGTATTCGCAGTGTGTGAACAGTGGGGGTCAGTATGAAGTTACTGTGGAGTCACTGCACAGTCTTTACATACAAACCTTTAAAAAAGGCCAGGGTTTCCTTGTTTTACTAAGATTTTCCAAGGATTTTTGTTGAGAGATGTAGAATTAACTCATACTTCTCGCTGCCAGTCAAGTAGGTCCCCCTCACGTCCTAGGAAAGCATTAGTGAGGCACACAGAAAAAAGCAGTGTGTCCAACTTAATTATTTTCTCCTTTGGATGGTCCTAAGACATTTTCTTGTCTTGCCTGCATGTGGGGATTGGTTATGGCCCATTTCCTGCCCTCTCTATAGTCATGCTCTTTGATCTGCCACAAAATACCAAAAAAGAAACCCCTCCAAGGAAATAGCTCCAAGGTAATAGCAGCTGAGCAGTTCTCTGCATTTGGTAGCAATAAAAGGTGGGAGGCAGAGACTGGAGGAGCAGATGATCTGGCAGGATGGGAAGACAGAGCCTGGCAGTCAGCTGGGTGGGATGTCCTGGGGGCCTTCCAGTTTGCTGTCCTGGCTGGGCTGCCAGGACATGAGACATGCCTGGAGCATGAGATCTGAGTGTAATAGCTGTCTCTGATTTATGTCTTCAGTAGCAGAAGTGCTAGGCAGCAAGGAGAAAGTGTTCCTGCATGAATGGTTTCTAGAAGGCAAATGCCTTGATGGAATGAGAGGAGAGGGGATGAGCTAGAAAAGCTGTCATTTGATTTAATTGTGCCACTGACCCTGTCAGGATGTCAGGGTGGGCAACCTGATGTATTGTGTTACAGTTCTACAGAGAGCAGCTTGGAATTTCCTTCATCAGTCCTGGTGCAAATGGAAACCCAGTTTCTTGGGTTTTGGAGTTGCAAGCAGTTACACAAATAGGCAGCCATCTCTCCCCTTCCATTACCATGTCCTAATGCTACACGCTTATGTGTCCTATAGGTTTGAATGGGTCTTCATGAATGTTCATCATCTGGTCTTTAAGCTTTGTCAGTCTTTATCATCTGAAGACTAATTAACAGTAATTGCATGCAATTCCTGAAAATATACTTCTGCGTCTTCTGTGGTCTCCAGAGACCTTCATACAGCCTTCAAAGATTTACCTCAGCTGTGACTCCCTACTCCCTGCTCCCTGATTACAGCTTGGCTACTAGTGAAGTGAGTCTATTCCTTATTTATCAGAAGGACCAAAGCAAAGGAAAATACAGCAAATGCCATATTGATCTAGTCCATTAGTGTTGCAGCTTACCATATCTAATTCTCAGAACAGCAAGCTTTCTAGAGCAAGGATTTTATTTTATCCTTGTTTGTGTCATTTCTAACACAATGGAGTCCAAGTCCTTGATGTGTGCTGTATTAAAGATCAACAAAATACCAATTTTTTTTGGTAGTAAAGAGAACGAAGCAGGCAAGAAGGAGATGAAGCTCTATTTCTATGGGCAGTGCAGAGGAAATGACTCAGAGGAACATTCCGTGGTCCAATGCACCTGAGTTTGCAGGTAGTAAATGATCTCTTACAGGCTTCTTTGTCTTCATACACACAGTGCAGCATCCAAGAAAAAGAAACCATGGGCTTAGGTTAAGAAATGGTGAGCACAAAAAAAGAATAGGTCTCCTATCCCAACAAAAATACCCTTCACACTGCTGCAAGGATTTGCGCTTGGATATCTGCCATTTTTAACCTAGGTGGAAGGATCCAGACAAATGTTCCAATGTGAAGTGGTTAAAATATTAAGACTAAAGTGTTTCAAAAGCAGGATAAGCTCTGTGTGTATTAGCTGGAGAGGAGGTGATATCTGGAACAAATGGATTTTCTGAATATGTTTTCTGGGAATGTGATGTAATGTAGTACCAGGAAGGAGGTAGATACCTTATTTAAATAGACACACTTTGTCTCCTCCGTTATTTGTTTCCTTTCCTATTGGTTATTTTTCTTAGAAAGTAATACAGGAATT
>NW_008237244.1:620717-653119 GCF_000691975.1 Corvus brachyrhynchos
TAGGGAAAAAGTGACACTCACGGAAATCGAATGCTGATTGTATTTGCATAAATGCGTGGGCAGAAAGGTCTATGCACAAATGTATGTTAACCAGATTGCAATATCTCTGCTTTTCCTCTTGTTTTTTAAGAAGTTACCATTTAAACAGTGAAAAAGCATGACTTCTTACATGCAATTCTGCTGCCTTATTTTTTTTTAAGTGGAGGCAGTTCACCATGTGTTTTGTGTTTTGTGGGAATGCGGTAAGTATTTATGTAGCTCAAAGACTTTCCTGGTAGCTGAAAGTCATGTTTGTGCAACTGACAAGTCATAACACGCTCATTTCTTATTCTTACTGGGTCCTGAGGATGTTTAATCAACAGTGTAGTCTGAACAAGTCTAGAAAATTAGTGTTGTTAATTAATAACTATTTCTGTTGCAAATATTGAGATGTTTCCAGTCAACATAAGTAGAAGACAATTATATAGTGTGAATGTTTCCCTATTTCAAAAATATAAATATTTTATTTAAAATGTTAGAAATAAACATTTTCCCGCTGATGTGGTAAATAGCTGCCATCAAGCCATTCATCATAAAAATTTTTTTCAGTCTGCAGTTGTTTCTGTTTGCAAACTATTAATAAGACATATTTAGGTCTTAGAAATTTTGGACATGTCATCAGCCCAAGGCTTCTTCCTCTGCTTTGGATATTTGTTTCTCACTCTTGGTAATAGGTTTCATGAAGTCCTGACAAATCAGATTTCTTCTCATCTCTGGTCAGCTGAAACTTAAAAAGGGGAAGGGAATTTGAGTATCATTAACCATAGCTGAGTAAGCAGGACTAACTCATATATTTTTAAATTTATCAGGTCAGCTGCCCAAATACCTCAGTTAACAGACTTTGTGCAACTCCACTTCTGAAACTGTTAGTGATTGGTTCTATAGCCCATTTCTGAAACCGTTCATGATTGGTTCTATCGCCCATTTGAAAACAGAGAACCAGGCATTCTCATGAAGCTATTTTAGAAAGCAAATACAGTTATGAGTGAGCAAATTCAGGGAAATTGAATTTGATAATAAATGTGGAAATTGAAAAGGCCCTGAAATCAGCTAAAATATATTTATTTTCCTAGCTGTAACATTCATACTGAGCTTGCTGCTACCAATGGCTTCTTTTTTGTATAGCATATACACCTGACTAGTTGATATTAGACCATGTTCTTGCTGGTACATAACTTCATCATCCACCTTGTCCCATCTTCATATTACCCTGATTTTTGCTGTTCTCATCCAGTAGTTAGACACTGTCTGTAGGAGTGGTGCCTTGTGGCCAGATGGGAGCTGCCTGTTGACTTGTGTAATGTGGCTCCCACTTGATTCAGACATCTGTGTATACCACAAACAAAATAATTAGAGCTACTGTACTCTACTATGTGATTTGTTTGAAAATGAAACTTATCACAGATCTGTGAATTTCAAATGAATTTTGAATGTCTGTACCATGTAGCAATTTGTAGTAATTGAGTATCTGTCCTTATTACTTGAAACAAGTTTCTTCTTGGCAAGAAACAAAGGATGATCCTTTGGAGGACCATTCTACATTGCATATTCATGATCCTGTTTTTTTGTATGATGATTCCAAAAATATTTATTTATCCATTGAAAAGGAGATACCATGCTCTTAGGTGCTGGAACTTGTCTGCCATGGGGACACCTTGATAATTAAAGATTATCACCGGCTGTGAGCACGGAGCAGAGTTGGTGTTTCCTTTGGATGACAGACTGTGGAAGGCTGTGCCCCTCCTGCTTACATTGCCTGTGGTAAAACTGGGAAGGTCACTACTGGGAGTGGAGCTACGATGTGAGGATGACAGCACATATGGGCAGCCCAGTCCCATGGGAGTGCCCAGTCCTTCTCTCTGGCAGCAGCAAATCAAACAAGCTCTATACCTTCACAAGATTCCCATGGTGATTCTGCCCCTTCCCATGGTCAAAGCCCTGAGTCTCCATCCTTGGAGAGGCAAAATTCAATTTTGCTAATGCCTCTGGGAAGCCTTAACCTGTCTCTCTACACTGCAACTCCACACTTCATTATTAAAATCTTTTTTTTATCTTCCTCCTACACAAAACCATTTCTGTCAAGGACCTCAGAAAATTTTCTGCATGGCTTCTTTGGCCTGAAAAGTAGCACTTAAGGGATTACTAAACTTTAGTGTATCCAGATCTTATCCAGTATTGCAGATAATAAAAAATCCTGAAAATTATGATGTTTATGTCTGAAAACAAGTAGTGTTATAAATAAAAAATATACATATACAGCATCTTATGATGAGTATGAACAGGTAGGTTATTAATTGCATAATGTAACAAGTAGAAAAGTTAACACAGTACTTGATCTGAAAATGAGAACTAACCAACAGATGATTAGATCATTATAACTGTTGATTTTAGCTCATCTGACATGTTTGTTCAGTTCACCCTTTTATAAATATTTTTGGACTGCATATACAATCACCTTTTCACTTACCTGTTTAGGCTAGTGGGGAAAGAATGTATTTAACTCCTAATTTGTAAATGACTGCATGATTCTGACCTGTTATTAATAGAGGTAGACTTGATGTAAACTTCAAATTTGAGATATGGAGCCAGAGATAGACACACTTAAAGGTCCATACTTGCTCAGAGCCAAGGCAGGCGTTAATTTGCCTACTAATTATTTCTCAAAGATCAAGTGGGCTAAGTAAATATATTCATCTTCAACACCTTGTTCTCTAGAAGATATATGCAACCCTTCACCATTAATTTTAAACTTTCAACTTCTCCTCTTAAAACAGATATATGGCTTGGCCCCAGAAGGCAGCTAATGTAACACCATTTTATCTATCATGCAGCTTCAGGAAACATTTGCACAACCAAGTATTTAAGAGTTGTATATATGTTTCATATTTTCATGCTGACATGTACGCAAAAAAAATTTCCATCAATATTGAAATGCTTAAACATCTGTATGAGGATAATCTGCTTTCTTGCAAGATTTGGGTAGATGTCAGAAATAGAAACTTGACTAAGCCATGCCTCCCTTTGATCCTTGCCAGACTTCCATAGAAAGGATTTTGGTGTCTCTCTTTGGAAGCTAATGACAAATTCCACCTGGTCTTAGGGGCAGCGAGGCTTTACTCAACACAGGCAGCTGCTCCTGGCATAGGTGTGTCACCCAGGCAGGGCAGGGAAGGATAACCCAGCACCTGGGAACACTGATGACTCCTTGGTAAGAGGATGAGTATTGAAATACCTTTGAGGGATCTGTGAGTTTTATTGTCATTGTTTGTAACTGGGTGTCAGTTAAGCCAGTAATCAGTTAGCAAACTATACCAAGCTTTTAAGACCCATCTGGAGAAAAAACATGCAAACAGAAAAGGGAGAAGCACATTTAGCCTTAAAATTATCACCAGGTTTACTACCATCAGTGCTGCATCTCATCTTCTTTATGGCTTCGCAGTCTAGGAAAGAAAAACTGCTTGGCTCCAGCTAGATGTATTTTAAATGTAATTACCTTGGTTGCTCAGCCCGTCAGGCCTAAACCAGATTTAAAATGACAGGGCATGGCATAGAGTAGAGTTTTTTTCCATGGCAACTATAAATATTTGCTGTCTATTGTAACTGTTCTCTGACTATACAGTTTTGAAATACTTATCCAAGCATATCTGGGATTTGTTACCTGGAAAGGGGTAGAATAAGAGGGTGCAAAAAGCTATAAATAAGGCAGCACAAGTCCTGAGGGGTGTAATTGTGTAATACTCTTCACTGTACAGCTTCTTCCACCTGCTTTTAAGTGTGTTGTAGTTCAGTGTTCAGTGTATCCTACCTGTATCCACTACAAAAGGGGATGCAGTTCATCTCTAAGTGAAGTGCTATGGCAGTCCTGAGGGAAGTGGAAGCAGAGGATGCCAGGGCTCTTTCAGAGCAAAGCAGGAGGATGGGAATGGCAATAGGAAATTTTGGAGAGTAGCTGCAGGTCCTGTGCATGCAGCTGAAGAGAACTTGAAAGAGTTGGTCTCAGTTTTGATTGTAGGGTTGAAGAAGGCAAACAGCAGCTGGGAGAACCAAATGCACAGGACACAGCTCAAATGCCATGCAGCTGTCTCAGGGCTTTGTTCTTCCCACACTAAATGAGGGTTTAGAGAAGAGTTTGGAAACCATCTTTTAATACATTGTTGACAGAGATTTCTGTGTGCCATTCACTTTGATGTGACAGAAAAAGCTAAGGGCTGACTTGTTCCCCAACTACAGCCTGTGATGGAGAACTGGTGAATGTCTGGGTTTCAGTGTTGCAGATGAAGATGTGACTGGTAGCCAGTAGTACATGCTTGACAAAATCCAGTCTAGAAATTGAAACCCAAAGGCTTACTTTCCTCAATTATTTCTTTGTTATTGTTTGAATGACAAGGACAACCAACCAATGAATGCTGCAGGTGGTCTACTGTCTCTATTATTTTTAATAAATCTGAACCATTTTGATAGATCTACATGGTTTTAAGTGGTTGCTTATTCAAGGATATTCTATAGCCTTGTCCATCAGAAAAAAAAGATTACGGTCATGGTTCACTCTAGTCTCTTAATGTGAAAGATTTTGTTGCTACTTAAAATACAAAACCAAAACTAGTATGTATCAAACAAGAGTTGAATTTCCCACAGTGCTTGCTCTCAGTCTGGTGGGAAGAAGACGACACAGGAAAAAAGATACACAAACAAATACTGTGTGAACTAAAAATAGGATGTGCATAACGATTTTCAACTGGTAGAAAAGGGCCTTGATGAACTCCCACAGAATTGGGAAATAACATACATCACCCATTCTCACAAGGTCAGTAGTCATGGGATGTTTCATCCTTATTTCTCCCTCCTGAAATCCACCCAAGGAAACAAAGCATATGGGGGGGAAAAAAAACAAACAGAAAATGTTTCTTGCTGCCTGGTGAGATTTGAAGTAACTTCCAGCTCTTGAACTTCCCCTACACAGCCGATCCTTTCCTCTCTGTGTGACTAGAAGGTGCACATTCAGTCCAAAATGAAAAACCAAACAGTCAGGATGACTAGCTGTCCTGGAGTGACCGTATGATACCGTATTCCCTATCGTCTGCCCTACGCCAGACATGAATCCTGTGCCTTTCTGTGTCTTTAAGCTGGGTCCAAGAGAAAGGGAGGGAAAAAAAGCACGGAACAGTTTGTGCTCAAGGACACACACTCCCCTGCATTCCTGGCTGCTACAGAGTGGAGAAAAGCACCTTCCTGCTTTTCTCAGATCTCAGTTCCTTTTCTCAGGAGAGAGACGGAGAGTTAAACTCCTTTGCTTTTCAGCTAGTCTGCTAGCTGAGACAAGAAGGTTTTTTCCCTGGGACTTTGGCTTCTTCTACTTCTCTTCTGGACTATTCAGAACACCAGAACATCACCAGGAGGCCCTACACCTTCACCCAGAGGGGTCCACACCAAACCCCAACTCCGGAGAGACACCCACAAAGGACTTTGAATTTTACCAGGTTTTCTCCATAGCAAGAGGTTTTATTATCTAGCATTATTTTCTTTTTTTCCCATGCCTGCATGCACTCTGTTTGTTAAATAAATATTTTTTTTTTCACTTTCCTCCGAGGAAAATTCTTTCTGAACCTGGTGGCAGAGGGGTGGCTGTAACCTGCCTTCTATCAGAGGATGTTCATTTCGGACATTCCTCCGAATTTGTCTCAAACTTGGACACTAGCTTAAAAATGGTACCTGCACATTGATCCCAAAACTTCCTTGTACCTCATCCTGTGACCTTAAATGTTGTCTCTTATGGTTGTTTAGCTAGGTAATTTTCATTTTGCTATGGAGAACCCCTACCCTCTACCTGCTCTGAAATCTTAAAGCCTGTATAAATATTTCTGTGGGGGTTTCAATATGTGTCACTATGAACCCCAGTCACACCAGGATGCTGTTGTGTAGGAACAATACAGAAACATGGGGAGAAACAGTCCTTTTCCAACATATCAGCTGCTTAAGTAGAAAAGTATTTTCATTTCATCTGACAAATGCAAAGTTATGACTTAGAAACATGAAGTGAATTGGTAAATACAAGAATTGACTCTAGGTTTTCCAACTGTAAAGCCAAGCTTTTAATCACATGGCAATCCAGCCAATCTCTTGTCTAGTTTTGGGTTGTTCTTTCATTAAGTCTTTTCTTTATTGTTTTCTTTTTAATTTTTTAGGTATTTTGTACAGCGGTTGCTGCAGAGACTAACAGATTACACTTCCTTCAGTGTGATCAGTTGGTTTACTGTAATTCCCCTGGTCTGACTGGGGAATGGGTCATTTACAAAGCTCAATAATGAAAAGCATATGCAAAAGGACACTTACAAACCAAAATTTATTATAGTCTGATCTTCCTAAAATGTACACACATAATAAAAACTTTCTGAAATCAATGCTGTTGATCTAATGATGTATTAACACCAGGTTATCTCTAATATATGAAATTATTTGATACTTTAAAAAAAAGAGTGCTAATGTTCTTATTAGCAACTGTATAAAAAGATCACTTAGCACAGTTATAAACTACTGCTTTGTAGGATATAAAAGCAGTTTGGAACTCTTAAGGGCCATGCTGTATATGTCTAATCTTTTCTGTATGACTAGAAAATGTGTTTCTGTTGAAACTTATGTAAATTTGACACATTAGGTCAGTTCTAAAAAAGTAAAGAAAAAAGATTAGCAGTAACTAAATTGAATGAATTATGTACTTACTGACAAAGAACACTGGTATTTTCTAATCCCTTCTAAGACTTTTTCTCTCTCTGCAAGATTATGGATAGTTTTCCTGAATATAATAATGTTTTCAAAGGTCCCTAAAGGCTGACACCTGAATCTTCTTACCTTTTAGAAAGAAGAATTATTTCTTAAAATTATGGGGCATTATTAACACTTTCAAACTGGTTCAGAAAGAGATTAGAAAGTTATACCATACTAGATGATAGTCAACATTTCTGAGAACAAAACCTACCTCTAAAGGAAACTAAGAGTTTTGTGTGGGGTCAGTGTCATTGTAAATCACCCCAAAATGGGCTTAGGTTGCCAACACTTTGGGTGGTAATTATAGCTAACTTCCTATAAAATTTACTTTACATTTACTTTCATATGGGTCAAAGAGTGATGAATCATATGCCCTTATAAAAAGTCCCTCTCCAGCTCTCTCCTAGTTTCCTCTAGGCACTGGAAGGCTGCTCTAAGTTGACCCTGCTCTTCTTCAGGCTGAACAACTCCAGCTCCCTGAGCCTGTCTTCATAGGAGAGCTGCTCAAACCCTCTGATCATCTTTGTGGCTCTCCTTTGGACTCACTTAAAGCTGTTTCTCACTCAAAAATTTCTACTTAAAATCATGAAGCTATGATTATAACTTCTTTAATACAGTATTTTTAATTATTATTATTTTTATTTCAATGAGAAAACTAAAGAAAGGACCTCCTCTTAAATACATGTGATCCAAATTAAAATCTTTTGAACTGCACTAAAACTCTCTCTCTGAAATCAGTTCAACCCTTACGTGTTATGGATGGTTTCACAGATTTGTGCAAATGTTTTGTGGCCCTGCCTTACTCCATGATCTGATCTTCTTATTGCCTATACATTTCTTTCATGATGCATTTTGGCATACTGTCACAGCAATCATGCACTGCAGAAATAGCTGCCTAACTCTTTGGCAGGAGGGAGGGCTCTAGAATGACAGGTCCCATGAGGCACTTCAGCCTCACAGACTGCTGCATCTTCATGTGGTCTTTAATCAACTTTTATTCAGTCGGTTTTAATGCAAGAAAATTAAATATGATATAAAATTGCTGATATAAAAATGCTGAAATCATTCTTTTGGATTTGGAGAAAAAAAATCTTTTCTGTTTTTTTTCCAAAACATGTCAAACAATTTCTCAGGATGTTTTGGTATTCAGTCTGTTCATGGAACAAAGGTAACATCAAAATATTTGAGCTTAAGAAACATTTGAGTGAATGTTCGTGGGTGTCTCAGTCGATCCCTAAAATGAACAAAAGATGCTGTCAAAGACAAATAAAAGAAAGAGGAGTTCCCAAACGACAGTAGTGGCACCATGAAACGTTGGGTACATAAAGTAGATCAGGCTTCTATGTGAATGTCAGGGGACTGCTTGTCATGTACAGTGGAGTTCACAGAATCATAGAATAAGCTGAGTCAGAAGGGACCTACAAGGATCATCAAAGTCCAACTCCTGGTCCTGCACAGCACCATCCCTAAGAATCACACCATGCGCCTGACTGTATTTTCCAAACGCTTCTTGAACTCTGTCAGGCTTGGTCCATGATCACTTCCCTGGGGAGCCTGTTCCAGTGCCCAGCCACCTTCTGGGTGAAAATATATTTTCCTAATATCCAATCTCCCCTGACACAATTTCAGGCCATTCCCTGGGGTTGTATTGTTGATCATCAAATAGAAGGAATGCTTCCACTTCATGAGGAAGCTGTAGACCACTGTGAGGGCTCCCCTCAGTCTCCTCTTCTCCAGGCTGAACAGACCAAATGACTTTAGATGCTCCTCATATGGTTTCCCCTCAAGGCCCTTCACCATCTTGGTTGCCCTCCTTTGGGTGCTCTCTAAGAGCTTTATATCCTTCCTAAATTGTGGCACCCAAAACTGCACACAGGACTTGAAGTGAGGCTGCATAAGCACAGAGTAAACCGGGATGGGAGTTGAGGCTGAATGACTCAAATGCTCTTTTCTTAGCCTTTTGTCTAGGATGTGCTACTGCTTGTTTCCTATTCCTCTGCATGGATGTACCTCCATAAATCCTCCTCTGATTCCTATACTAAGCTATTATTTTATTTAGTTGAGTTTCTTGAGAATTCTTTTTTTTACTACTTTATTTGGTATTTTATTTGACCAGAGTAGTCAATTGTAAATAGCTGGCTAATGTTTCTCATGAATTTTGACTGTGAGAAACTCCATAGATGGACCAATACCTAAAAAGCACTTTGCTTTATGGCTTATTATGGAAATGAAATCATGCTGCCTTTGTGCAAACATATACAGAGATGGGTACCCCTCTTAATAACCTTTAAGCTCATTGTCCTGGCAGGAATAAGCCCTCAGAAATAATTGCACTCTGTGAAAACAGATGATCGGTTAGAGGAAGAAGATATCATACATGCCCTCAGGAAAAGATGTTGGGTTAGCTCATCCTTTTTTAAGCACTATGTAATCGACAGAAGAGGGCAGATACACAAATGAGCTTAGAAGTTTCAAGGGAGCTTGCACCTTTCTAGAGAAGTACAACAGAAGTGACTTACAAGTTGTAGAAACCAGGCAAAGTTCATTTTAATACTTGTAATGTTTGAAGAGAAAATATCTGTGTGATGCTCCCATGGTAGTCATTCATTCATTCAAAGTGGAAAGTTTCTGAACCTGAATTAAGGAGTAGACAGACAAAAGTCTTTCAGAGATGTTTGTGTTCCTGCAGTTCTCCAAAGTGATTCCTGGCTGGAAAGTGTCAAGGGAAGAAAAGAAACTAAAAATACATGTTAAGTATAGTTAATGTATTTCCCTCCATTCTGTCATGTAGCTATCTCAGTATATGATCAAGGGATGCTCTGGTCTTTCTTTATGCCACAGTGCTGTGCTTGGCACAGCGTTGCTACAGAAAGATGTTGGATAGGAAGAGGATTATCAGCTGTACTTTGTTCCCTTTTTGTTTTGACATCCTGCTATCAAGAAGGTCTTCTGAGGAAAAAGAGATGAGGTTGTTAGATAATACATCTAGGTCAGGCTGGTATTAAATTGAAACAAGCCAAATACTTGCATTTCATGAAGTATGGAGTCAATATTCCATGACATTTTGATTTAAAACTTTGCTTTGTTTCAGAACTGGAAGTCATTTTAGTGTATTTCTAATACAAAGACCAGGGAGGGGAAGTTCCAAAAGGACCAAAATCCCTTCTTTAGGGACAATGCTATGCCATAAAAACTGTGCTAATTAAATTTGCATATTCTGCAAAGAGAGCTGAAATTAATTACCAAGTAATGGATGTTGCTTAGTCAAATGTCACTTTGACTTTAGTGTAAATGTTCAGCAGAAAGCTTTTGCATGAGATTTAGATCTCTTTCTAAAAGTCATGCTTCATCTGCCTTCTGTGGAGTGAGGGGAATTCAGCCTAAACATGTGAGATTGGTAGAGATGACTTGTTTTTATCTCAGTCCAAAAGTCGCTAACATTGAAAGCTGGTCTCCCCCTATGCTGTGAACTGACCCTAAAACCCACCCAATATAAACACTGAATCTGTAAGGAGGTCCCAATCAAAATTTGAATGCCACAGCTTACGTGTAACGTCTAAACTTCTCCTTCTGTAGTTGACAGTGTCTTAGATTTATCTCTATTATACTGCTGTCAGTGCTCATCGATTTTGCACACTCCAGCTTGACGGACCATTTAATTAACATTAATCTGTTTTGAATATACAGCCTGCATAGGTAAGATGTGTACCCTGTTTCTTGTTAAGTGCTATCTTTATATAATTAACTGTTGATAGCCTATAACTCATTTACAGATAAGCTCCTTATAAATTTCCCGTAGTGTGACAATTCTTATTTTAACTTTTTTTTTTAATGCAAGGTCATTGGCAAAGTTGCAGGTGTAATTTCTTACTGTAAAGGCTGACTTCTAACACCATACTAGTAAGTGGACTATACAGCTGGTTCTTGAAGATAGGCCTTTGAATCATTTGCCATCTGGTTACTTCGAAGTTATGGAAAATGAATTTGGTGTCATTCCCCAGATGTCCAGCCTCTTTTGCCATTTATGTTAATCGACCCAGTTTGCTGGCCAAGTTCAAAGAAGGAACAAAAAGTTAATACATTGTAGAATCAAATTTCTCTCTCTCACAGAAATGACTGAAAGGCTGGCACAATGGATCAGGAGAGCTGGCACTCCTAATTTACTTTCCAAGAGGAAAGGACTTCTTGCAGTAGTCAGGGAATTTGTAGAAAATCTGAATGAGACTTTTTGTCTTATTTGAAGAAAAGCTTTCATCCCCAGTGGGTATGGTACCTATTAGAACAGTGAAAATATACATTCAAGATGAGCAACCAACACTAGCCAAGCTGAAAATTACTATAATGGGTCACTTAGGAGTAGCTTGTTATACTTTTTTTGTTCTATAGTCAGCGTTAAGAGAGAAGAAATAAAGATTTATTTCAAGTATTTCATGTGCATCTGAAATAAAAAATTGTCTACCTTCTCAATGTATGTATCAAGCTACAGAACTGCACTATCTAATTTCAATAATTCTTTAGGAAGAGGGGACTATAATGAATGACAATTGTAGAAGGTGAACTTACTGACTGTAAAGAACACAAACATTAGAAATATTATAAGATTTGTGGTATGCCTTCCTCTTACGAAGGCTGGTCTCTCAAGTCACTGAAGCAAAGAAATTATTCCAACTAGTGATTTTTTGATTCTAAGATTAACCAGGATCCAAGAATTTTTCTAAGAGAACTTTAGACAGGTGAACTTTAGTGTTTCTGGGATGCTGCTTATACCATGGACCTATACCTTACAGAGGTAGTCATGGGAAGTCAATAATGAGAGGGAACTGAAAAACCACTACATCAAAGCTAGAACTTCAAGTAAGCAAGTACCAGATTTACTTTATTCCAAAGGTAAATCATTACCTTTGCCTCAGGAGCTGATTTCTATTTTTTAAAATTATTTTCTTGGCAGACCTGTGATCCACATCTTAATCACTGCTTTTTTATCATGATTATTACATGAAGACCTGTGATCCATATGATAATCAGTTTCAAAATTTTGGATGCTGTTCAAGGCAAAGATGTAAAGCCAGGTCTAATTCTAAAATCTCTTGGTATTTCACTGTCAATTTTTGGTTTCTACAGGCAGAGACTTCATTGAGAGATAAAGTTAAAAAAGGTAAAAAAGAAAGCAGATGAACAAGTGCTATATGCCTTAATTCTGTCCAGGAATTGGTAACAGCCATGTCAGCAAAAATACTGTTTTGCTGGTGTAAGTGAGTCTGTGGATGCCCCTCCTTGTCCAAGCTGGCTGCACTGACTGGAGATATTATTGTACGCAAGCTACTCATTGTAAGCCTCTCCCCATCCACAGCTTTTTGAATGAAAATAATCATGCCACCACTTCTGGGCCATCTGAGTGAACTGAAACCAGAGACCTGGGTGGACTGAATCCACTGGCCACGCTGATAGCAAGTGTAAAAGGGAAGTATTCCCCTGATTTTCCTACCTGCAAAATGGGGATGGCAATAGCTCCCAGCAAAGAGTAGGCAGCTAAGAACCAAGAATGCAATAGCACACTCAGCCTGTAGAGCTGTCAAAAAGCTTATTTTAGGATGGTGTTCTGCTATGGTTCTTATAGAACAGGAAGGTTTTTCTAGTGAAAACAGGTTTAAAGCACTCTATAGACAGTAGCGTGAAATAATACGTTCAAAAAACCTGCATGTAATGAATATGCAAGAGGTTGTTCTGACATTTAACTTTGGCTGGTTTTGCAAAGTGTATCTCTATGTATCCTGCAGATAGCTTTTATATGGAATATATGTGTGTGTGTGTGTGTATATACACACACACACACATACAGTATTTAATATAATCCAATGCTTTTTCTATATGAAAGACCATAAACAATCTTAGCTTCTTGTCATGACACATTGCAAAAAAAACTCCTAGAACTAATGAATTTAAATTGGCTGATATAAAATGGAGGCTTTTTTTTAAAGGCTCTGAACATTTTCAGCAGTACAGATATTTTAATTCATGCTCTGTGCTTAACTAATGGCAGCTATAGTCTCCAAAATTGTACATTTGGTCCTGTCTTCCCACACGCTCTAACAGCTAACCAACAAAAGCTCTTAGGAGTTTAAAAAAATCTTTCTGAGGTCAGGGCAAAAAAGGTTTTTACACTGATACTGTGTTGCAAGCCTTTTATAAATCAATTTATCAAAGCAAAGAAGCAAATCTAAATTTTTAATTCTAACCACGCATGTGATAATTATTAACAAACTGATGGACAGCAGTTGAGTGTTCATGGTGTACTGAATATTAGCTCTGAAGATGTCTCATTTACATTGCTTTCAACATTCAGATATCAAAATAAATCATTAAAACAACCATTTTTAATTAGTGGCAGATGATTTTATTGGAGCCTTAATTTTCTAGAGAACTGATACTTAACATTGCTGATGCTAACAGACAAACTAGTGAGAAGTTTCACTGACTACAGTTTTATTTATACAATTAAGTTTTAAGTAGCTGGGTTTGAAAATAGTGTGCCTAATTTAAGCATATTTTTTTGGCAGTGTCATGTCTAAGAGCGCATACTACTCAAAAGACAGATGTTTTAAAGAAATGTTAACAATTGGCAGAAATGCCCATACCAAAGGGAGAGGAAGAAATCCCCCCTTTTTCCAGAGGAAGCAATTAGTAGGAATTATATTGATTGCAGTACTTACTGTGTAAGGGCATGTGTATTAGCACATTGTTTTACTCTCATGGTACTAAAAAATTCCAATAAACTAGCTTGCAATGCAAACAGAAAAATTATGTCAATAACTAAAAAACCAACCAAACAAAAAAACACACCACCAAAGAAAACAAATAAACCAATGCATTTTGTTGCCCATATTTTAGATTTACAAGAGTTTTCCCTCCACATGGATGCATAGTCTCCAGCTATGTAGCAACCCCTTGTCACTGTGTGACCCTTTGTGCCAGAAAAAGATAGTCACTGTCTCATAGGCAGACTCTGTGTTCAGTGTGGCTATCTCATCCTTCCTGATGTTCATAGGAGTTCTGTTACCACGCAGAGCATGTACAGTGGTTTTAATGCTTTTATCATTTGGACCATCCATGAAAATGTTAGATCAGACTGACCAGTCTTTGACTACCAATCTGCATTTAGTTTTAGAGGAGTTTGAGGGTTGTCCCTGCACCAGGGCCATCAGTCGTGGCACTGCCTGATGCTGTTGGATTATCCAAATACTAGACTGTGGTTATCCTTGGGACACTGGAAACACCCATTCATTGTTTACAGCTGGACTGCTATTGTTTTCCTCTTTGTTAACCACTCGGGCTTTTGGCTGAGGGAAAATTTTGGTAGACAGTTTTTAGAGTCAGGATTAGGATCTGTGCTGCCAAATGCAGAGGATATGATCTTTTTGTTGTGTAAGAGCACTAAGAGAAGCATCAGCCCAACGTCACTTTGTGGCAACAAAGTACAGTAGGGACAACAATTTTGTCATCAAAGGGCTTTCATGTGTCAGCTGTTCACCCAGAAAGATTTTGGGGGCTGGAAAAAAGTCAAGTCTGTGCAAACCCCAGATGTTTGGTAGCCTTGTTCACAGTCAAGGGTATCCTGACTTACCCCCAGATTCTACTGCACTGCCGCATCTTGATGTGTTGTGGGAAGCAGTCAGTTGCTCTAAAAGAGATGTCTCTTGGTCTCATAAATGACCTTTCCACTTTGAGCCGCAGCTGTCCTCGAGCACCTTGACCCTGTATGCTGGAGGTGTAGCGGAAAGGAGAAACAACTCTGCGTGTGTAACGGCATGATGCGGAACTATCTGCGGAGTTTCAACTCTTTTCGAGCCTTACGGACTGGGAGACTGAAAAGTTAATGGTTAATGACTCAAACAATCAGCCATTTGCAAAAGCAACAGGGTGTTTTGGTGAGGCCAGATTTGCACCTCCAACCAAAGGGGGGAAGGAGAGGTTTTTGTGTGTGGTGGTGAAATCTCTGATCCGCGTAAGACAGAGGGGGTGAGCACTCATCATCAGAAGATGACCACAACAAACTGACCTTTGTTTAGTAACAAGCTGGGGTTTGAGCCACATAAGGGAGAAGACCAGTAAGAAACAGATGCTACTAGGTGGGATAATGCTTTTTATCAAGCCAATTTCCTCCCTTACACAACTGTCTCAGTTGTAAAACTTCCCCCCTCCAGGGAAGTAACAGGACATCCACATGTAGGCCTGAAGGTATTTATCTCTTGTGATGGAGCATAACTGGCTCAACTATGCTGGCTGGTGTGAGAGACAGCTGTCATGTCTTAGACAGTGTCATGTACCATCAAGGCTCCTAAAGTGCCCCCAGACATTTCTGAGGCCTTCTACCAGAGGACTGTGCATGATCCACAGTGTTACAACAGATCCACAGGGTTACATCAGGCAGTGTAAAACTGCCCCCTCAGGGGAGGTACCTGGGCATTCCCACATAAACCTGAATTTATATTAACCCATTGAAGTCAGTGATTCATGGGCCTCCCCTACCCTAATGGATCAAGACTGTAGCAACCACTTCAACCAACAGACATCGAAATTGAAATGATCAAGTCTCATTTCTGGATTCACAGGTGGTGATATCTTTTCTCTCCACTATCTACTCCTATCCTTTCCTTTTCTTTCTTTTCCTTATATATTTTCTTAAGTGAAACCTTTATACTTTTGTATTGTTATATTCCTATAGAGAATAATAACCAAAATGGCTACATACCTCCTTTCTATTGGAACCAAATTGTTCTAAAATAAACCCTACATATATATATATATATATTTAAACATTGATCATTCAGTGTTTCACTCTAATCCACCCCAAGGGAATCTATTAAAAAGAACTTCAGTTACCCTCACCTTCAGGGACAGGTGAGAACACTGAGTCTGTAATTTTAACAACTGTAAATATGGGAGTCCAATTCCCTTTGCCCACCTGTGTCATTATTCTAGCATGATGCCAATGAAAGGCGGCTGGCTGCTGAAATCAGGAGTTTCATTTAAAAACAACAGTCAGTGATGAATCTAACGTATGTTTTTTATCTGCAAGCATTTACTAGGACTGAGCTGGTAAAGGGGGACATGGGACTAAGCAAGGTAAGAGGAGAAATAGATGGAAATTAATGGCAGGGAGCTAGGAAAAAGCAGAAAAAGAGCCTGGGAGAAGGAAAGATGATGGAAACAAAAGAGTCATTGCTGATACGGAAGGGTGCATCAAAAGTGAACTCACAGACAGTGGTAGCACACTGGGGAAAGAAGATGTACAGAAAAGGAGGGAAATTAATAATGTATTGCTCCATTGAACGTCAGTTCTAAAGTGGATGCTGGAATTATTACTGCAATCTTAAAGTTTTCCAACCAAATTGAAATCAAGCTCTCACTTCACCCTTCACATCCTATTAGGCAGTTCTTAGATCATTGCTTATTTATAGGTGTTCATAATCTCCCATCCTGACTATGGTGGCTTTGCTGCAGCTTGACCTCCTTGAGCCTTTTCTTCCCTCTAGCACAGACTAAATGTAGCCAGCTCTGCACCCATCTGCAGCTGGCCTCCGTTTTCATTGTATCACACAGTTTTCCCTTTAGAACCTTTCTAACAATTTCTGTGTTTACCTGACATCTTTTTGCATCATCCCATTCACGGCATTTACAATGAAGGTTTCCATGTACAATACCTGTCACATTTTATACCATGCTGCCCTCTACAACTTGACTCTCAATTAAATCCATAAAATTATATAATCAAGAGTGTTTCATGGACCAGAAGTTACTACTTAACAGAAGTAAATTTTCCTGCCAAGCTCAGGCACCAAGATGCAGCCCATTGTAAACTGCATCCTTTCAATTTCTGTTCATGAATTTTACACTTTTTTTCACAAGTTTTGCGTTTTCCCCACTGGTTGGAAAATACCTACTACATGGGTGTTATGAGCCGGTTATCAAAATTATTAGAAGTGCCTCTGCCCAAATTAAGGTATAAAGAAGACTATATACCAAAGTCAGTAGTATGGATTTTATTTAAAAGTAAATGAAAAAGAGAGAGGCAGAGAGAAAGAAAGAGAAAAGAGTTGGGGGAACAGAAAGAGAGTGACAGAGACAGATTAAGTAGAAAATATCACCGCTCCATGGATCCCAACAATGTCCCATTGATCCTCTCCATCCAGTCTTCTTGGTGGTGAGGGTCCCCCCAAAAAACATAGAGTCTGATGGATTAATATACATTCAAGACAGGTGGGAATGCCCGGATACATTCCCCTGTAGAGGAGCAGGGAGGGGCAAGTTTGATACTGTCTCTTGTAACAGACTCTGGATCTGTTGAGTGTCTTTGCATCATGTGCAGTGCTGTGGTGCAAGGCCTCAGGAATAAGTCTGGGGAGCATTTTGGGGGGTCTTTGATGGATTATGACACCCTCTCAGCTGCTTCTCACATGAATGTCCCATGGATGTGGTCTCCTTGGGGTGGGGATTTTTACAACTGAGTCAGTTTGTGTAAGGGAAGATGGGTGTTCACTGTCTCTGACCTGAGGCTATGCCACACACCCAAAACTCTCCTTCTCCTACCTTGGTTAGGGGGAGTCTGTGCAAACCTGGCCTCAGCAGAGAGACTGAGGGCTATGGCTTCCCCCACCCCATGGAACCCAGACAGGGATGATTTTCAGGACAGCTGCTGGGTTTGGCTTTCTTGTGGATGCATTCTTCTCCCTCAGCCTTGTTTGCTTTTTCCTAGACCTGAGATGATTGAATGATAGTGTCACCTTTATCTTATCTCAAGTTCCCTTAGGTGGCTTAACTCACAGCCCAAAGTTCCCCTTAGGAGGCATCTTCATGGAGCGGAGGGCTTTGGTGGTCACAGCTTCTTTATACAGTTTTGTCATCATGGGCAAAAGGTACTTCATAACAATGTTTAGGCCATGAACCATAACATTTCAGTCTCTGACAATGGGTAAAGTAAACCATTTCAGAAAGTAAAGACAGTCTTCATGAGCAAAGGTCATAAAAAGCAAGCCTTGACTTGCTAATCTTTTGCTTTAGGCTACTGGGTTTTCTGAATCTCTCCCTGAAAAGTAAATGGAAAAGTAGCACAAAGGTCATCTGATTTACAACTGAATGAGTTTTGAGACTGAGAAGAGACATCTTGATTGCCCACCTCTTATCCACCTCTTGCCCACCTTTAGCCCTTCCACTGCCTTTACCTCTCCCTTCAGCACCAAGGGATTTAAATTGTTGTACTTTTAATTATTTCATAGCTTGAAGTAAAGGAAATACTTTGCTGTCTTCATCTACATGTACTGTATAATGCAGGGAATTAGCAAGAGATGGTGACACTGACACCCTCTTTAACATTGGAAGAAGGACTACCAGAGCTAAAATTCACCATTTATATAATTAGAAGGTTTCTGAATTATAGTATCTTTGGTGAGCCAAAGCAATCATCACCAGAAACAATTTGCTCCACCAGCCTGTCGCTGTTATCCCCACAGAACAATGAAATCACGACATAGGTCCAGGTCAAATGATATGGCCAAAGCAGAGCTAAGGCCTCATTTAATGAATTGCTCACCTTTTATAGTGTAGTTTGCAATAAAGAAATTACATGATTGGCGTATTCACTCACCACCTCTCAAGGTGATAGGCTAAGCAGTAAGACACACATTTCCAAATATTATTCTCACAAGACTGAAAACAATTCTAGTGTTCTGACAACAACTTGCAGGTGTAAAAATAGTTTACATTCTTAATAGTAATAGTTTACATTCTTGTTATCCATCCAGTTCTCATGAGAACGAAAGCTTTCTCAGAGAAGCTGTGAGAAGCTGGATTTCTCTGTTTCTCAGCTGAAGCATGAGAAAGGAAAAACTTCACAAACTACAGAGCTGGAAAATTTCTCTGCTCCTGCCTTTTAGCATCCACACCAGCCCTACATCTGTTCACAGAGCAAAGGGCAGGTCCTGTCTATCACACTCCTCATAAAGAGAGGAAGAGCTGATCATGCTCAGTGAGAAATTGGATTACAGTCACAGCAGAAGCCCTGCCATCATTTCATTTGCTTCTTATTGTATTCTTAAAATTAATCTGTTGTTGCTTAAAAGTTACTGTTTGTCTTCAGTGATCTACCAGTCCAAGATATGTAAAATAGGCATTTTAAATGTAATAATCAGATTAAAATGTAACATGGGAAATATGATCAATATATAATTTAAGCCTTCACTGGACTGTTAGGCCATCTGCATGATCATGCTGCCTAATGCTCCCGTGGCTGACAGCAAGTCCCATGAGACCTATGACTGGAAGGCCACATGATGCCTGCTCCTAACTCACCAATACTTACCTTTCCCTCAATATCAAACAGAATTAATGCAGATTATGCCACCTGATAACCTGCTTATGCCTACTCTACACAGTCAGTAGCTCTGGAGAGCCATCCCTGGTGGAACTCCACTAGGTAATGAGGCATTGCCACTGATATGACCATGTACTTGACCACTCATACCTCTGCATCAGGAACAACCATCATTATGTATTCGCTTTTTTGGTTTGTTTGTTTCTGAGTGCACAAACAGCAGAACCAAATGCATACCATTAGACTCATAAAGAATGTTTTTTCCTCTGCATATAAATGTCAGCACCTGTATCTTTTTCTTTAGCTATTGCCACAACTTTATTGCGGCTTAGTTCAGACAATGAGTGGACAGGCACTGAAGTGATTTGATTTTGGAACAGTCCTAAGGTATTTTGCAGTTCTGAAAACACAGTTTAAGAAATATTTGGCCAAAACTTCCAATCAAGGATGGACTCATCTGTTCTTTGCAGTTTTAAAATAGGGAAACCAAATGCACTAGTGAGATCACTTGCCCTGCCATATCTAACACAACCCACAATGTGCACAAAACTTCAAGAGGAGGAAAGCATCCTCTCCTTTTGCCAGGAGCTGACTCCCATGCAAAACCAAAGAGCAGATATTTTCTACTCAGCGAAACAGTTGCTCTATGGCAACTCTGCTATACAGCAGCAAAAGAAAAACCTCTGTCTTCTACATCACAGAGAAGATGCATCTGTCCCTCTTGGGGGAATAGCCCTATCCACAGGGACCATTGCTTTTTGCTGTTCTTTTTGAGGTACCTGTACCCCAAAGGCAAAAATCCCATTATCCTTCTCTGTCCGTCTTGGCCTGGAAATAGTTTAAAATATTCCAACTAGAAATCAGGCCTGTGTTTTCCAGAACATATGCTTAGTGTGTCCTGTTACTTTTTCAGATCTCAAGAGGTCCAAATGCTGTCTTCCTCCCCATCCTCTGGGTTTGCATGGCTGACAGAGACTGACGCATCGCTGTGGCAGCTGGGTGTTCCAGAACCTGCAAACATGCTGTAACACATCTTCTCTGATTATGGGCAGTTTAACAGGAATGGGCAAAAATCAGGCACAGAAACTTAGTTGAACTTAGTCGTGAACTTCTGATATTCATGTTTTTTATATCCCATTTCTCACTTCTTCATCCTGTCATTTTGAGCATGTACTTACAGCCACAAAGAAGTCTCCCAAGAACAAATCTTCACTCTCCTCTGCCTCCCAATATGTTGGAAAACAGAAGAGGGAAGACTCTACGTTAGAAATCAGGCTCCTGCTAGATCACTACTCACATTCCTTTCTTCAGGCTGGGCTCATTTCTTTGCAGGCCTTGATCCAGGAGAATTTCCTGGAAAAGATCTCTGGCCCAAGGTTGCAACGCCTGGTTTCCTGGGAGATACAGCTGTCTCCCTGAAGGCACCATGCTAATAATACTACCCTACTGTCTGTCCATCTGTCTGAATGCTTCACCTAAATCTAGAGATGTGGTTAGAGAAGCCAGAGCTCCTCATGAGTCCTTGGAAGCAAAATGGGCATTTTAGTGGTGATTAGTGACGTGGTGGTATGTTCTGATTATAGGACCTCTGCTTAATGCCACACTGACCCACACTGGAAAAAAACTGTGATCTAGTCGGGAGTGTTATAACTACTACAGGCTGTTGACCACAGCCTGCAACTACAAAGGCTTGAAATTTGCCTATGTACATGGCTGATACATGAGAACTAGATTTGCAGTATAGGTCTGAGGAGCTGTAAGTGTAACTAGTAGAGTGTAGAACCCCTTCTACAGTGCTTGCTTTACTGCTGGGTGGATGAGGGGAGAACAGTAAAAATACATATGTGGAGGAGACTGGGAGAGGGAGTAGTCCTTTCAAGAGTCTTCCTAATCCCAGGCACTCAGCTCTGGCCACTGGCTGTCAGTATACCCTCCATATGAAAGTGTGTGCAGAGCATGTCCCCTCTCTAAAGACGACATTGTCTGCCCTTCAGCTTTGCTCCCCTCACCAACAGCAAGCATACCTGCACCAGTTTGCTTACAGAGCAATGCCATAATGGTGGCTAGGTCAGGCAGCTTAGCTTTGACTTATCCTGTACTGGAGGAAAAATGTCACTGTCATGGCCACAGACTGGGCTTGGGAAGAAACAGTCTGTCTTCTGTGTCTTGGAAACTAATATAGACAGGATGCATGATCTGATTTGGTCATAGACACTTTGTAAAGGACGAGGACCAGCTTAGTAGCAAGGGTAAATATGGTGAGCTACTCAAGACTGAAGATTTGTTTCAGGGGAACAAGGATATTCCACACTGGAGTTTTATTTCTAAGTGAAATGGTTTCCTGATCTGCATGTACCAGGCCTGGGACAGATTCATGCAACCAAACTATTACTTGTGGGAAAACAATGCTCATCCTCACCACCTTTGCTACTGTTACAGCGGAAGTGAGAAGGTGAGAGCTGCTCACTCCAGCACCACATGTCACAGCATCGGGCATAGTTATGGTGCCTTCTGCTTGGTGGCAAAGAGCAAGGAAGGGGCAGAGTACATGGGGGCAGCAGGCAGGCAAACTGGAATCCCAACTGGAATCTTGTCATCTGTGACCACTTGCAGTTGCTTCGAAACCATATGCCCACCTCCAGACTTTTCCTTGCAGACAGATCAACACATAGGCAGTATGGATTACTGTGGACTAGAACACCTGTGAGAAATTCAGTCCAACAGTATAAACACATCCTCTCATTACATATTGCTGCTGATAGTGTTAAGAGAACTAAAGTAATATTTTGCTTTCAAAAGTCAGGCTACAGATATGTGTAGTTAGGAACTTAGCCACAAAGCACTGGAATATTATTAACAAGATCATATGAAAAAGCTATGCAATTCTGTTACATGGGTTTCACGCCCTAAAGAACCCAAGTTTTCTCCCGCTCTTGTATGAAGTTTTGTGAGCAGAATCTTTGCTGAAAGAAATCCCAAATACTTTTCTATCAACGACACATGGTGCCAGTGTATATGTTCCTGTCTGAAACAGTGAAAATGGAAAGCGAGACAGCTGTGATGAGGTTATTAGTAAATTAGTGTTTTCCTATTGGAGTGTGTAGAGGGAGGTGAGTATTGTTAACTCTCAATCTCCCACAGGGAATGGGAGCTGCAGTCAGTTCACCACACATCGTCTTTGCTGCTGTTTCTTCCTCAGGGGGAGGACCCCTCACACTCTTTCTCTGTCCCAGTGTGGGGTCACTTCCATGGCAGACAGTCCTTCCAGGAACTTCTCTAAAGTGGGCCCTTCCCACAGGCTACAGTTATTCATGAACTGCTCCAGTGTGCGTCCCTTCCATGGAGTGCAGTTCTTCAGGAACAGGCTGCTCCAGTGTGGGTCCCCCCCAAGGACACAACTGCTGCCAGAAGGCTGCTCCAGCACAAGTGTCTCACAGGGTCACAGTCTCCTTCAGGCTCCATCCATAGCTGCAGGTTTTTTCTCCTTCTTAAATACATTACCCCAGAGGTGCTGCCACTGTCACTGATGGGCTCAGCCTTGGCCAGCTGCAGGTCCATCTTGGAGCTGCTTGGCATTGGCTCCATTGGACATAAAGGAAGTTTCTAATAACTTCTCACAGAAGCCAACCCTATAGCCTTCCCACTTCCAAAATCTTGCCGTGGAAACCAAATACAAAGACTTAAAAAAACCATTTAGTTATCTTGAAACTTAACATTTTGCAATGCTGCTTAACATTCAGCTACAGTAAGTGAAAGCCAGCACTGGCTAGTGTGCTGTACTTCTTATTAAAGTTAACAGAGCAGTACAGAGAAAGATTTATTGTTACTAGCAGGGAGGGAGGGAATGTTTCCAGCAAGATGGAAAAGAAAATAATTCACAGTGCAAGTGTTACTTTCATTTAGTTTGTGTACACTGTTTTTTATCTATGGCCCCAAACTCAAAATATGTGATTCTGAATAAGAGGAAGCCTTCCATTAATGAAATGTACTTTCATGTAGTCAAAAGAACAACACTCATTACAAATGAAGTTTTATAAAATTGTCTCAAGATTGAAAATATATCCATAAATTTAAACACTAAAAGGCATAAACTGCCTAAATTAAAGGGATTAATTTCACTGCACCTGGTGAAGTTGCTTAGTGTTCACATCTGTATGTGGGAGATCTTTTGTTCCCATTAAATCCCTGTGTGTGATGTTGAACTCTTTTGACTGTTGTATGATAGTCTGCTTAATCTTAGCATAAAGCACAAGGACACATAGGCTTATTTAATAATAATATTTCTTCAAGACTTTATCAAAAAAGCATAGGCATATTTATGTGCATAGCATCTTCTAAGTCACCCAGCCTAATTGTGTATTGGGTGTTACAGAAGAAAGTCTTATGCTTTTGCATAACGACATTAGGTATGGAGAGACAATTTTGGGATTTGTGAGCTGGAGGAAGCAAGTTGATAATGAGTCCAGTCACTGCTTAGCTGGAATCTCTCCTGATTCTTCACCGTTCTGTGCCAACATAGGCTTTTGAATACCTGTCCTTTAAAAACAGTGAGGACTGGTATATGCCTTCCACACTGAAGCAAAGATAGTTTAGTAAGAGATAAGCTTTCTTTTTATGCCTCCCCCTATATATTTGCCATCAATTTTCCGTTTGTTAGAGGTGATTTTCCCACATCATCTGTATTTGGACTTTGCTTTGAAACCTGAAGAGACATGAAAGAAATCTGCTGTAGAAAGGCAGACTCTCTCTAGTGTTTAGGCTTTTCAGTACTGGCAGTAAGAAAGGAACCTCTGAGAATGGTGACAGTGAGTGTTGGGGATAAGGCTGAAGAAGAAATAAGTTGTGTAATGTTTCAGAATCGGCTTGAAAAGATTATTTTAGTAACTTTTCTACCATGCTCAAAGCTTTATCTTTTTGCTTTTTGACTCAAGTATTCAGCCAGTATTCAGAGCTGTGCTCAATTAGTCTGCTGGTAAGGGAAATTGATTTTTACAATAAGGTCTTTCTTTAGAGAAATTCAGTTTATTTACAAAGGAATCTACACAGTGTCCTGCTTCCGTGAACTTACTAAGACCAAATATCCAGTTCACTTCCTCACATTTTCCAAGCTGTCCTTTCCAGTGACTTTCACTTTGGGAGCTCAGCATTCTCCTTCCCCACACAACCGCAGACGTGGGTCTTTGGGGTGATGGCTCCACCCTCCTGTCATTCTTCCCTTTGGCCTTGGATCAAAGATGCACATATCTGCCATCAGTCCGTCTGCTGGTCCATGAGACTTAGCTGTGCTCTGGCCCTGTGTCTTAGTTTGAAAGACAGGTGTCTGCTAAGGAAGGCAGGAGCTCCCCTTGGAATGGCAGATGCGACCCCCCTTCCCTCCGAGTTATTATAATTTTGAAATCAAGGGGCTTTTAGGCAGAGGTGTGGAAAATAGGACTAACAGTTCTTTACTATTATATATCTATATGTGTATAACCAGTCAAACAAACAACAATAACTACGGCAGTAACAGCAAACAGAACCACAAATCCAATGCCAGCCTCTCTCGGCTGTCAGGCCCTTTCCCCTCGGGTGCAGTTCCGCTCGCAGCCGGCAGGGGCGCTGGCGGCTCCCGGTGAGCAGGGCAGGTGCGATGGTTCCCCCGCGGCTGCAGGGGGCGCTCCGGAGCGAGCTCGGGGAGCACGCGGCACCGGTGCCCTGGGATCCCGGGAAGGGATGGGACAAAGGCTTCACAAACCCCTGGGCAGCCGATCTCGGTGTCCGGCCGGACCCTCGGGAACAGCAGGCTGGAAGGGCAGGCTGGAGCAGCAGGGACGAGCACAAATTCTGGGTGGCAGACGAGATGTATCCAAATGGGGAACCCCCCCGGAGGTCTGGGCAAGCAGGGTGAGCACAGCTACAGCGTAGTGAAGGCTTGAAGCAGCAGCGGGGCAGGGCGGCCATGGCCTGGCTCCCAGCGGGGCAGGGAAGGCGGGCTGGGGATCCTGGGGTTTTTCTCAGCAGAAGGAAAAGCAGCCAACAAAAAAACCAGCTTCTCTTTCCGGAGTTCAGGGACCGAACTGCCCACACACCCAGGTGAAACAAAAGAGTAGCCAGATGCGCCCCACCCCATAGCCACTTCTTTTGTTTTTCAGAAGTATCCAGCCATTTGTCCCCCTAGCAACATGTATGGGGAAAATTCCTTTAACAGAAAAAAAACTAGGAGAACTCCTAAAACCCCAACACCCTGACATTCTGCCATCTGGCCCTGTGAATATTTGTTTCATTTTGTGCATATTATGGCTAGCACCTGCAGAAAGTATAAGTATGATACTGTCTGTTCCAGTCGATGTGTTTATGGAATTTCTTCATATATGTTTATGCTCACATTACACAAGGCAACCCTTCAAAATGAATAGGAAGACCCTTTTCACATGTGAATTTAGAAAGGAATATGAATACCATGTTTGGGAAGAAATGTGCATGTCCCCGACTCACAGATGAAGTTTTGGAACGGACCATCACTGCTAACAGTTCTGAGATCCCCAGCATTCAAAATATACCAGTGGGGGATATTTAATTTTATGCAAAAGTATTATAGATCCAGATCTTTAAAAAACACAACTGGATCATTTAAAAGAAAATATTGCAGAGTTTAAATTAAGGGTGAATGTGAAATTTTCTAGGGAAGCAAAGAGACTTCTGCTGGTCAGTATATGAGAAAATTCAACAAGAGAATTGAAGTAAATATCTTGCTTGGTAATAGTATCAATAACCTATACTTACAAAAATTTTCTTTTTAAGCTGGTAGCATCTAACATTTTACTGTTTATAGAAGGAAGTTAAAGAATTTAAGTTAAAATCCTAACTGTGGTGTTACTTTGATACTGTTTTAATTCTGAGACTGAATACATTATGTGTATATATAATGAACAGAAATTTTTGTAATTTGAAGGGCTACCCAAAGAAAATCAGACCTTATTTCACAACTAAAATATCAATATTTAGTAGTAGTCAACAGACTGAGTTATAGCTTTGATACTGAAATTAAGTATTATTTTAATATAGTAACTAAGATTTAACTGTAGCTGCCAGTTTTAAAAATTCTGACCTTTAAAATAGAGTGTATGACTGGAGGGGAGGAGACAACCGCAATAGCTCCTCTACATTGAAAATTTTCATGGTGTGACTTTCCCTAGCTTTCCTACAGATAAGGACACTGTTGTTGCTTACATAATGCTGAACTTATTTTTTCCTGCAGGGAGTGCATGACACACAAGCTGAATATTTCCATAATTGTAACAACAAAATATGATGGTGTTAAATTTTCTTGCATTTGTAATGAGACTTTGTTGATTGTTAGCCTCAAATTCTTTTATAAAATGTTGCCTGTTACACTGGAAAAAATCTGTTTTCTTTGTATTCCGATCGAGGAAGAACTGCATTTCAGGAAATGCTACATCAGATGTGTAATCAGTATTCTTCAGTGGATGTCTATCTGTTATTTAGGTGATCCCTAGAGTTAGCAATATTATCTCTACGTACACTATTTAAACTGAATATTTATTAGAAAGATGTAATTTCAGACGTTTTCATTTGGATACCATTAGTCTCTACTGAAATTAAGAAATGGGCTTTTTATTTTATTTTTTTATTTCCATAATTTTGTATCACCTGATTACTGAAATTCTATCTTCTGTATTCCACCAGTGACCAGCTACAGAAGCACTTTGGGTTTGTTGTTTTGTTTCAGTTTTCTTTTTTCCTTAAGAATTATGACAGCAGATCAAATGGTAAATGGGTTATCTAACAGATGTTTTACATTTTTCAATTTACCAGTCTTTGATGACGTCTTGTTTCAAACAGTATACTTCTGATTAAGCCACTCTGTGTGATCCCTTTGTATCCCTGCAGCAGTTAACTTGACTTCTTTAATTTGTCAATAATTACTCTTAAAGAACTGTTTGCTGAGCAAGCTAAATAAACATAGATAGTATTCCACCTGTGGTAAAACTCAGAGGTCCTGCACGATAATCAGTACAAGCAACTCTTCTGAATTAAAAATGTACAAAGAGGAAGAATCTTAGAAATTAAGTTACTTTGGAGAGGATGAAATATAGGTCAGATAACCCAGCAGATGAAAGACTGACAGTGTAATTCTGTGAAAGTGAAATGTGATTGCAAATTCCCTTACCCCTGCAGCTCCTCATTGCTAGCACTGCTCAGACCTTGGTATAAGAGCACATACAGCCAAGCTGGTGAGGAGATGTACGGATATGTGTTGTAGCAGGGATACTGTAACACGCATATCAAACAAGGAGTCCCGTGGAAAAGAAATATATATGGACAGATTCTTGGTAGATGTTTCAGAGAGATGTTTATTTCTCCAGCCACATGGCCGGAGCTCTGCCGAGGAACTCCTCCAATCACAGGACCGAGGGTCCTTGCCCGCGCAGGGGAACACAAAACAACCAATGGGGAACGAGGCTGACCAGGGGCAGGGAAACCCCGTGTCTGTCCCCTCAGGGCCCCTCTCCCAGGGCTACATGGCAGGGGGAGGAGACCCCGACAGATATGGGCTTAGACCTTTGTCCTGGCAGCATCTCTACACTGGCATCATTACAGAGCTCCTTTCAGTGGCCAAATCCGTGTGGTAGCCACAGAGCATATGTGCATGATTCCAGATATATTTCACCTCCTGCATCCACATCCACTGCAGTTTTCTCATAAAGAAGCACTGGAGTAACTTCACGCGGGATCTTTCCATTTCACTTCTGGAGAAAACCGCACTGCCCAGCACACCTTCACTTTGCCTCAAGGGGGCAGCTAAGCAGCTGATAGATGGTAGTTACCTATCAGCTGCTAATGCCCTGCAAAATACTCAGAGACCACAGCAATAAATGCAGTGTAAAAATTTTATGTTGAATAAAATAGTACAAAAAATTGTGTGCCTCCCACAGGAGTTCATGGGTCTTTTGTTGTTGACTTCAAATTCATGTAGAATTCCACCCATGCTATTTCAAGCTAACTGGAAAGTCTTCTTGAAAATTTATGTTAAATTTGGAATAAAATATCTTTTCTTTTTTTTTTTTTTAATGAAGGCTTTCGCTGTATTTAACTAGTCTCAGCTTGTTAGAGTATGCTGCTAATAACAGCAAGGTTGTATGTTCAATCCCCATATGAGCCATTTACTTAAGAGTTGGACTTGATGATCCTTGTGGGTCCCTTCCAACACAGACTATTCTGTGAATTTGTGATCTCAAGCTCGTATTGCTGTTGACCATGGAATGTCTCCTCTTTCTGTAACTCCTAAAGTCCCATAAGATTTTATAGCTGTATCTAATAATCTAATGAAATTCTGGCCTAAACCATTAAGGTGTCATATGCCTTTGCATCTGCATCCTTTGAATTGTTATTAATCCTCACTGGTGTAGATACCTATAGATGTTCTTATTTATGATTTTAATTAAATTTATGATAGTTCAAGGTATGTTTAGCAAATTGTAATTACTACTATTTCTTTATATATAACAAAAAAAGTTAATCAGTTTATCTTTTCATTTCCAATCCCTTAGATATAATTCTGTATCTCCTTTAACTTACAAAATATAATTACAAGTACAGTAATTTGATTAGTGAATACCCTGAAGACTAGAGAATGCGTATCTTCTAGACTGGATCATCCTTATATATTCTGTTTCTTCATGTATTCCCTTACCTGCCAAATCACCAGATACAGTGACATAATCTTCATTACTTAATTATAATTATTAGTCAAGGGGTTTCTACCCCAGACATAGCTTTTGAGCAGTCTGTTGAACAGATTAGCAACAGGTTTAAAAAATAAACCATTTGATGATGGGAATATTATCTGCTAGCCACCTAAGAATAGTAGGAGAATAAATACTCCATTGTTATTTGGAGAGTCCTATGTAATGAGAAAGTACAAATACAGAATAAAGGCTGTTTGTGCATCCACTGCTAAAATTCGTTCACTTTCGAATGCAACATATGAATTATGCATGTATATATATACTTATATCAAAAATATTTGTATATTCCTTATGTGGGCTAGGGCATTTTTGGAGGAATTAAAATAAAGGGAGAGGGCTGCTTGATATTCCAGTGAAATCAAATTTGCAAGCAATTTGCAACTAAAAATTTCACTCGAGAGATTTCCAGGTGGTTGGTGCACATCTACACATAGGAAGAATATTCCAAGAAATGAACCTTAATGGCTGCAGTAAAATGAATCAGAGGCCTTACCTTTGCATCTCTACTCTATGAATTTCTACTTCGTGGATCTGTGTTTTGCTTTTGTATGTCCTTGTTTTTTTAAAAGAAGGCAGATGAGTAGGCTTTTTACTAATGAGTGATACTAAGAGCCTGCTGGATTTCCAGACATACATTTCATGAATTATATTTTACAAAGACAGTTTTTCAATTCAGTTTCCTAAACACACTGTAGCATGCTTAAAATCAGAATCCTTGAACTATGGGAACTGTACATTTATGAAGTGAGACATCCACCATCAAAATCTTCTCAGTTTGAAGAAAATGGTGGGTAAAAGAATATTACCTCATTCTTTACCTTGGGAACTCAGACTTAGAAAAACCTTGTTTTTTCACAAGGTCAGGGAGGATAACTGGAGCAGAGTCAAGAAGTTCTCTCTTGATTTAGTGCCAGTTTGTTCCAGCTTCCATGGATGTCCTGTCAGCAGCACTCCCATCTTCTATTACTCTTGACCTTCCTTTTTTTCTTTTCTGGCAAAGCCTAAATGTCACGAATTGTCACAGAGCTAAGTAGATCCCACAGGTAGGCTGGATTATCCTGTGCAGAATTGTCTGTACTGAAAGTGATACTTCAGTCTAGGTCTGTTTAATGGGCAGTTGAAGGAGTCAGCAAATTGAAATATGCAAGTTCCACTTCTCTGCACTACTAGTTAGAAGAGTAAGAAATGAGTAACTAAGAGTCTACAGAAAATTTGCAGCAATATGTGGAGCTTTCAGTGACCTTTCCTTTGTCAAGAACACTTCAATCCTTAGAGCAACAAGCACCATGTCTGTACTGGGCCTGGTCAGGAAAAGCCAGGATGTTCCCTGCAAACAGCCCCACAGCAGCTGAGTGGGAGGTTGTCTTGATAGGTTTCTTGATGCCTCAGATTGCTGGAATGAAGTTTTATAGTTCTGTCCCTCTTTTCATCAGGTTTTATCTCCTCCTGCAGGAAGAAATTGCCAGGATTTGTTCCTGCACTTTATGTCCACATTCAGGCTAGGAAGTAGAAGTCTTCCAAGGAAGCAACCAAGTGAGTTTTATCTTCTCCTCGGTGTCTACAGCAACTTCTCTAGAAATCTTTATCTGTTTAGGGGATTTAGAGATTAACAGCATGGACAGAGTGTATACTGTCTCTGGACGTACAGATTAAGTGTGAGGAAATACTGGCTTCCCCTAAATTTTTATCCTTCCAGCTCTAGATCTGTGATGAATAAGGAGGGGGAGGAGGGCAAACAGGGGAGTAAAATGAGAAATGGGCTAGCTGGCTTTCTGTGACACAGGCCAGTCATCAGGGACAGGATTGCAGATAGTGATAGAGGGTTTAGTGCTGACAGAGCCTGTGTCTTTACCCTTTGGCCCTGGACAGTCATGAATAAACAAGTAACTGTGAAAAATAATAAAATGTCTTTCCGAATTTTAAGAGCCTCACATGCTAGTTCACATGAAAATGATCCCTGCTGCCAGCATTTCCAGGAGCCCAGATATCTCCTGCAATGCAATTATGCAGGTTCAGTAGTAAACTATTCTGCACACTTGGACAATGTAGTAAATGACTGCAGTGAACTACATTGATATTGCATCAAATTGCACCTGAATCCACTACTACTGGGTTTTCTGGTGTTAAAATCTGCCCTTCAGGATCTCATTGTTCTCTTGTTTGTTTGCTTACATCCTCCTTGATACTGCAATACCAGTGTGAGTCCAAGATAGATTAGGAGCAGCTGTTCTGTAGCAAACAAACAAAAGCCTTTGTCTATTATCCACTATCACTTTTTTCCAGTGGGGAAAAAAAGCCAGATGTCTGTTGGCAGACACGTGAAATTTCATCAAATGCTTGAACTTTTTACAAACAGAAAATCTGAAGCTTGATCCAAGAGTGATTTCAGGAAAATCTGATTTTAGTGGAATTTCATTCACTTTGAGGAACAATGCTAATTCCTGCAGTTCATGACACAGCCTCTAACTCAAAAAGTCTCTGAATATTGCCATGAAAATATTTCAGTGTTATTGTGGTACTGCTCACTTGGTGTGTGCCAAAGACTTCTACAAGCCTAACAGGAATATATTCAAAAAATCATGTCAATAAATAAGCAGCATAACATAGCAGGACTAAAGCTTAAAAGGGAAAAATGAAATGCAGAATTGCCTGGCACAGTGAAGAACTAAAATGTAAAACCACTAAGTCTAGTCCTAAATGTATTTTTGGTATATTGAAATGATCTTTCAAATGATCATTCTAATTGGAATCTGTATGTTTATTCCCACTGATCTCTGTAGCTACAGGGAAACAGGGAATATGAGGACATCTCTTCTGCTGTGAATCTCCCACTGTCACTCATGGCAGATGCATTGAAAGATGCAAATGGGATTTAGACACTCAGGCTTTAATTTACTCCTGTAGCTCTAATGACTAGACGTAAAATGTACTGTTGATATTTCTCTGAAGAATAGGTGACAGAATGTGAATGTCATAATCTTAATCTTCCTTTCACATTTTCTTGTATTTTAATTAAAAGATGGGGAAATGCTAAAACAAAAATGTAATATGTCTTTCTTCACTACAGGATATCACCCTACCACAAGGTTCAATTAAAATACTGAATTATTAAATTTAGGCCATTTTATTTTAACTTATATTACTTGAATATACTAAAATACATGTTCACGAATATGCACAAAGTCTCGAAACGCACTTGCTCTGTCTTTTGAGTGGTTTGATGTGGGGTAGGCCCAGCCCCCGCCCTGGAGGGACATCTGCTGAGATAAGGAGAGTGCTTAACCTCCCAGCAGAACTCCCCTGGAAAGGCAGCTACTTTGCAGTTACGGGGAGAAGAGGACAAACCCCGAATCCTCTGGGAGACCCTATGCAGATCCTTTGTAGCCCATTGGCCCTTACCCTCTGATACCCACCCCCTGTATCCCTATAAAGCCAGCCCCTGCCCCTGCGAGGGGGAGAGTGTGCTCATCCCTAGCCTCCCTCCG
>NW_008237244.1:653211-653743 GCF_000691975.1 Corvus brachyrhynchos
TACTCCCCGCGCGTCTGCACCAGACCAAAGCCACTCCCCCGGTGCTCCCTATATGGTTGTTCTCCTCCCCTTGTTCTGGCTCTCTCCCTATCAATCACCCAAACCCCTCCTGTTGTTCCCGAAGGTTCGGTGTCCATCACCTGAGCCCTCCCTAATTACCCTAATATGGCCCCCGTCAGTCCCCCCAGATCCTGCCCCCTCCGATACCGCCCCTCTTGGAAATCCCCTAAACCTCGACGCCCCATTGGGGAATGTGACCCCTCTCCCTCCACCCACCAAGACCATTGGACCAGATGTGAGTCCATCCCTTCAGTGTCTCTCCCTCCTAATCCGCTTATTGGTCCCTGGTTGGTGTACTCCCCTTGTTCACCCCCCTTTGTAAGGCATGGGCGCGTTGTAGGCGGGGCTTGTCCTCTGTGGGTTTCCATTAATAAAGTTGGATTACCTCCCGCGGCAAGCCTCCTCGCTACTTTCTATCTCTCCCCTCGTCGGGGGCTGCTGACTGCTACAGTGGCTGGGGGCGGGGACTCTC
>NW_008237244.1:653763-656343 GCF_000691975.1 Corvus brachyrhynchos
ACACACCGCTGGAGCAAGCCCGGGCTGTAGACAGCAGCGGTCCATGTGACAACTAAAGAGCTGACAGCCTCTGCACGGGCCCTCCAGCCAGCAGCTGAGGGAAGACACCGGGCCCCGGGAAGACGATCTCTCTCGGGACCATCTCTCCAGACCGGTCACAGCTTCCTCGGTCAGAGCTACTGACCCCACACCAGCTGCCATAGTTTGATACAGGTTTGCTTTTACAAATAAGGAAACGTTTGTGTATGGGATTTCAAATAAAGGTGGCTTTGTCAAGAGTAGACTAGAATGGTCTATAAAATACCCTTGTAAATGGGAACAAACTACAAAATTAAATTTTCTTTGACTTCTAATTTACATGCATATTTTGTACACACTTCAGAACTGAAAAGTTCATGTTCATCTTGGGGACGTCCAGAGCTTTGTAAATCCCTGGCACTCATAACATATTAGCACATGGTTTATGTCTTAGGTTGAATAAGTGAGCATATGACTGTATTGCCAAGTTTTATGAGTCAAGTCATATGCAAAGTCTTATTGAGAGCCTTACAATTTTTTAATAACTATGTAATTTGGTGCAAGGGAAGGTGAGAACTAGAATGACTCCTAAGATTGTTTGAAATAGGTGCTATTAAGATTAAAGTACCTAAGTAACAATGGAAGGTGTAACAGTGTGTTTTAATGCAATACACACACACACATATATATACACACGCAAGTGCATATGTGTCTGCTATAAATTTGGACCTTTCAGAGAATAACTGTCATGTTCAGAAGTTTAGGCAGAAAAGTGTGGTACTCCTTGGAACGTTTTTGCTCAAGCCAGTAGCTGTCAGTTGCTCCATCTGTATATAACAGCTTGAGAAGCTGTTAGAAGAGAAGCTCTTAGAAGACCCTCTCCTCTAACCCTGGTTATTATGTTGTTTATCTTAAGGTCCTACTATAGTTAGATTATCTGACTCACAGTTCTCATGAACCTATGAGATATTCCATTGCTTTTGGATTCAAGACAAGTTCCTCTTGCCAAATCCAGTTCAGTCATGCATTAAGAACCAAACTATGACTTTAAAGGATAGTTTCCACTGGTTGGAACAATGGAAAGGATGAGTAACACTGAAGTAATGTAATCCCACTCTGAACATCTGGCTCCTCTAGGAGTTCCTCCCTTTGAAGTTAGCAGTTATCCTATAGAGTGCTCATCACCACCTCTACAAGTTTAGACTCCATGATTTTCTCCAAACTGCAAATCACATCAATGAAAGGGCATTAGACATGGCTAAGCCAAACAAAATCTGATAAGAATTTTAAAACAGCATCATTCCAACTGCCATCATGTAAGGAAAACAAACCACTTCATTCTTGGTCCTGGAGAATTGTAGACATCAGTTCTGGCATCCACTAAGGAAGGAGACTGGATTAAGTCCCTGAATCATAGAATCGGGTTGGATTGGAAGGGACCTGAGGATCATCAAGTTCCAAGCTCCCTGCCATGGGCAAGGACACCTTCCACCAGGTTGCTCAAAGCGCCATCCAATCTGGCCTTGAACATTTCCAGGGATGGGACAACTGTAACTTCTCTGAGCAAACGCTTCCAGTGCCTCACCATCCTCACAGTAAAGAATTTCTTCCTAATACCTAAGTTAAACCTGCCCTCTTTCAGTTTAAATAAATTCTTCCTTGTCCCATCAGTACCAACCTATGTAAAAAGGCCCTCTTCCTCTTTTTTATAAGCCCTTTTTAGGTACTGAAAGGCCTCTAAGGTCTCCCTGGACCTTCTGTTCTCCTTAACTCTGTCAACCTGTCTTCATAGGAGAGGTGCTCCAGCCCTCGGATATTCATGGTCACCCTCTGGACTCACTCGAACAGGTCCACAGCTTTCTTTCGCTGAGGACTCCTGTGGCTGGGATCTTTCTCTCTGACTCAAAGTCTTCCACTTGGAAGTTATGGGTGCACAGTACAAACAGATGATCTGGAACTGTGACTAAATACTAGCTGTACTCAACAAGATTAAAAAATCTATTTGGGCAAAATATTAACATACTATGCTTGATGCCTTTTCTTCCAGACCTATCAACATGCAGATCGTGATTACGGCTATGAAACTACAACTTTTTGTGCTTCTTCAAACTTTAATAAATTCAGTAAAATTTAAACTGCCGTACTTTAGAAGTAGTTCACTACTTCATACTTTGTGCTGTTTCTGCTTTAATGACCAGTGGAGACATAATGTGCATGTGCAGGCCAGATAAAGGAGGTTCTAATTTAACCTAATTAAAAATCAAGAATATTACCAGTGTCAGTATGGAGCTTGAAAAGATAATTGCTTCAAAAATTGTATGTAAGAAAAATTAAATTTAATTTAGAAAATGAAAAAATCCACAACAAAAAACAACCCTGTGGGCTTTTTTATAGCTCTTTCCACACTAACTAATTAGCCTCTTAGGTTTTGAAAACTGCTCATGAAATTTTCTATTAGTATTGAAGAGATTTTTTGAGATTTTTTGGTTGTCTTTGCAATCATGAAGTCTTTCTTTTGTCTTAGCTTTTTCTTTCTTCTTCTTCTTTTTTTTTTTTTTTTTT
>NW_008237244.1:656429-661720 GCF_000691975.1 Corvus brachyrhynchos
TTTGTTTTTTTTCTTTTTTTTTTTTTTTTTTTTTTTTTTTTTTTTTTTTTTTTCATATTCAGGATATTTTGCCTTTCTCTTCCCTTTGGTCTTTGGGTTTGCTCTAAAATTAAAATAATAGTTCAATTCTTAATTCTATCCATGAATCAGCTGAACAGTTGTGCTCCTTCTGCAATTGGATAATTGATAAAAATATTTGAAAGCTTTAGACAAATGTCTTCAGCTATTTGTATACAATATCTACAACAATATCTACATTGTTTTTACTAGACTTTAAACTCAGGCCTTTCTTATGGGTTTATTATGTTTGACACAGTAAAAATCAAACAGAGATTTCAGTGATAGAAGTTTCTTCCAGGTATCAAGAAGCAGATCCAGTTCCTTAATCCTGAGAAGATAAATCCAAAGGCAAGAGAATGACTGTGAAAAGCAGCCCTAGGTCTCAAAAACTGGAGTGAAAGACTAAATTTTCTTCTGAGATGTAACTATAGATTCCGATTATCTCTCATCTTCTGATACTATTCAACCACTTTAGATAACCACTGCTGTTTATCTAATGCACTGGAAATTTTGTAGTAAAATAGTGCTAATATAATGGTTCCTGAGCCACTTCTGGGGCTGTAATTAAGGAAGCAGGCAGAAGAATGAAGATATCACCACACTTCTTGATCTTTGCCTGTCACCTAGGTCCACATTGCCACAGTAAGCGTTAAGCTGCTTTACTTAACAGTAAGGAATGAACAAAAGCAGTTTTAATACCAGTGATGTTACCATGTTGTAGGTACTTATTTAAGCAGTAAGCTACACAGCATGATTGCAGGCTGAATTAGGTCACACTTTGTCACATGGCCTATTCCAAATTGATGTTACTTCTGTGTGATTGTCCTTTCAGGAGCAGTGATGTACTTTAATAAATGAATAAGCTTGGGCAACAGTTCCAGAACTATTTAAAACTACAAAATTAGGCAATTGCAATTCATGAAGCATATGACAGAAGTGCTGTTACTGTCAGAGAAACTACAGATCTTACAACTATAACTCATGATTTAATCTGCAGAGTCAGTTGAACTTAAACCAGTTGTAATAATATTTAAAGCATAGTATCTGATACATGTAAGAGAGACAGTCCAGATTTAGATGACTAGCAAGGAAAACCCCTACTACTATCATGTTAAGGACATGAATTACTTTTAACTGAAGTAAGAAATTTTGTTGGCAGTTCTTAAAATTTGTTTGTAAACACACCCGTTTCTCCTGAGGGGGATAGAGTTACTTTGTTTAGATTCTAGGCAAAGAGCTTAAAAACTGTCTACAAATAGGTCCTCAGTCCAGAAAGCATGGAAAAAGAGCAGTGACTTACTCCAAGTGCTCTGCAGTGGTTTGAAGAAATGAACGTGAATCCCAGATGCAGTTAGTGGAGTATGGTGCTTAAACTAATGTGCCCTACAAAATTAATTTGGGTGGGTGCAAGCTACAAGGATGCAGCTACACTGTCACTGTCTCCAGGCACACTTCGTTTGCAGTTAGGTGAACTATATTTGGACTATTTTCACTGCTCAGCATACAGCATGTCCTGTGTTTGTTCAGTCCTTAGCAAAACGGGGCCCTGCTCTTGACTGACCTCTAGACTGCACAATGATACTAATAATAAATACCAGGGAAATAAATGATGACTTAACACATTTGATATATTTCCCCCAATATCGAAGAGCAATATGAATATGTACACCAGCATGCTGTAAGCAGATTCTGATGTATGCTATATATTTTTAGCACAATGGCCTTGATCCAGGCATTTCTGACATCTTCTACTGTCTTTCATCATTTTGCAGTGAAGTTATGTAGGGTACTCTAGATTTGAGGTAGCTGTGGTCTAGTATTAAAATTAATGTTGTAAAAAAATGTAGCTTAGTAGTACCCTTTAGACAACTGCTGTGCAAACAACTGTTTGTTAGAAAAAATAAATCACTGAATAGATGGCACAAATAACTTTTGTCCCAGTGTTCATATGTTGTGCTGCAAAATAAATGTTAAGTCTAGGAGAGAAATTTATTTCCTCTGCTGCCTATTGCTATGCTTTATTGCTTATAAACAATTGTTTTTAAAAAACTAATAACACAAAATAAGAATATTTAGAATTCTATTGCTGTCACTCTTATGATAAACTTCTGCAAAAAACAGCTAAGGTAAATTCTGATGTGGTTGAGGGCTCACCAAGAAGTTAACTACTGGTACTGATTATAGCCATATTTCTTATGACCTCATGTGAAGGGAAGTTATGGGACAGAAAATACTGGGATTGGTAAAGGAAAAATACTGTTACTTCATTAAGCTGAGATCTAGTCAACATCTTAAATTGTCCTCATTCTTATTGTGTATTAAAATGGTGCTGAGAGGTTCCAACCAGGACTTGGCATAGAGAGACACTGTAAGATTGTCTCCAATTTTGCACACAGTCAGAGCAGGAATAGAGAGAAAGGAATTAAATGTGGAGTAGTTTTACAATGGGCCATAAAACTGCTATTAATCTGTGGGTGGCATTTGCTAACAGTATAGTCTGAACTGGGAGAATTGAAAGGAGGAAGAGAAAAAAAAGAAGAGCAAGGATGGCAAAAAGGAAATGCACTTAGCAGGAAGTGAAGTGAAGCTGAAGTGACTATAACTAACTGATCATTAAAAACATAATAATGTTGGGAAGAAAAGTACAGGAGGAAAAAAAAATCATATACTGATATTGTCAGTGGGTGCCTGATAATTCTTGCTGAAGCTGCCTCAGCAGCTTCATGTGCCAACCTTGAGCATCATACAGAAGAGTGACTGCCTGTTACAGCAATCTTGATTTGGTTCAAGGGGAAGCATGTGTGCTTTGAGGATGTTTTATCTTCACCTGCCTTCAAATACAAAAGAAAGATGCTGTCAACATCTGTGCCAGTTTACAATTATTCCTACTAATAAACTTCTATTAGTCATCTTCAGATAACAGCAAAGAACAACCACCAAACAAAAAATGCAGTCATGATTAGAATTTCATGTACATAAAGATATGACTAGGATTTAGAACATGCTTTTCAGGCATAGGAGTAAAGATATTCTCCCAAAACATCAGAGATTAAGAAAGCTATCAGCAGAGACCAACAGGAGTAGCAAAAAAAGCTGCCAAAAATGAATAAGACTCTTTACTCAGGCAACATGGCTAGGAAAGAAATTTGTAGATCTGGTGGACTTGCTAAGGTTGTTACATGAGAAGATGTTGCTTGACATCATGAGTGTTTTATCTGGACTACTAACACATTATCTTCCCTGGACTTAAAAGATCCAGCTCATCTCATATGCAGGCAAACTGCTCCAGCAGAGTTTGTTTTTTTTTCTTTAGATCATCACTTCAGTATCTCACCTTTAGCTTGCCAAGCTCATTTAGTACTGAGGCAAGACTTTTGTATATCATCCTTCAATCTGCATCTTTAAGAAGGATGTTGGAATTAAACCCGTGATGCCAGGCATTGATGCTTTGGTCTCTGTCATGAACAATCATTCCTGGGTACATGGTAAAGGGTAGCCACTTGTTTGTGCAGTAAGTTGAAGGTAGTTTTGCCAACAGAGATACTTGAGTTGCTTGGAATTGCATTTAATCTGAAATGCTAATTAGTGTTGTCTTCTTTGTTATGCAACTAAAATCTATGGAAAGAGAATCATATCACATATCTCAGTTGCAACTGTAATTACTGTGGGAGGGTTAGAAGTCCCTGTGCGTTCATAGGCTTTGTGTGGTGTCTGTTCATAAAAGAAGTAATGATTCTCTCAGTAGCTACAGACCAGATTTCTTGAGCATTCCTTCAGTGCCCCATTGTAAATAATCAAAATTTAAAAAATGAATGGGATACAGTGCATGAAAAAGAGCCACCTGAGGTTTCACTGAAGAAGTTAGTTAGACTTGTGAGTAGAAAGAAACCTAAAAGATTGTTGGCCAAGCTGCTGTGAATGCTTTACTTATTTGTATAAACCTATAGGCTGTGTATTCGTCTTCCATGAAATGTTAATTTTGTGTGCATACTCATGTCTTTGGAGAGATGAACACTTACAGGTTCAAACTGTGACTGGGCAAATGTACTGAAGACTAATCCATTGAGTACTCAGTTAACTCTTCAGTTAATGATGCCATCTCTTGTACAAGATGTTTCTGGACCACAACTTCCCAGAGTTGGAAAGTATTCATGCTTGGCTGGTTTACCTTCCTTCTTTCATGACCATTATTAATGCTGAATCTTCATCCAGATGCTCACCCTTAAATAAACATCTCCTCCCTTCTAAATGAGACATCCTCCCAATATATTTCTCTTCCTTCCCAAATAGATGGGGATTTGGAAACAAATGCAGGAGAAATCACAGAACAATAAATGAAAAGAAATAACGTCAAGTTGTGACAGGAAAAGTTATTGGATACTAGGAAACATTTCTTCACAGAAAGGGTTGTCAGCATTAGAACAGGCAAGTTAACTCACCATTCCTGAAGGTATTTAAAGGATATGTAGATGTGACACCTGGGGACATGGTTTAGTAGTAGACTTGGCAACGCTATATTTACAGTTGGACTCAATGATTTTAAGGGTCTTTTCCAAATGAAATTATTTCATGATTCTATGAAAGAAATGAGATGAATGAGAAGAAATAGCATAGAGCACTCTCCGTAGCAATGACCATTTGTGGAGCAAGAACTCTGGTCTGACTCAACACATCTATTTTCAAGGTGTAGCTATAAAGCCTTACCAACATAAGTTAACTTTAGCTTTTCGCAGGGATGGCAATACTTTGTTATTCCAAACAAATGGTTCTAGTCCAACAGGGGCAGTAAACACTTCTCATGCCTGCAACAGACACTGCAAAATTAAAGATAAATATAAAAGTTGCGCTGTGAATTCTCTTTGCTTTTGACAACAGGTAACTGTGCAGCAGGAAAACAGGCAATCATAATCGAACAGGAAGTGTCACAAGGAATTTCTATGGGGTCTGTAATTTTGCATCCACAGCAGTTGCACTTTTTGTGCTCCCAGGGTAATTTTTCGGTCTCTCTGCTGAGATGCAGATTTGGAGATCAGAAGCACCGCAGCCCCGGCTGCCAGGGTATCCTTGTGCTTTACAGACTGGGATTGGATTCAGGCAGTTTTACTCAGGGCCGAGAGCCAGGGCACTCAAACACCCACTGGGTTATCCTGTGTGGGCCGGGGACCAGGGCTGCTCAGCCGCCAAGACATTCACCCTCCCACCTTCTGATGCCGCCTCAGCCTGCCCGAGTC
>NW_008237244.1:662301-681789 GCF_000691975.1 Corvus brachyrhynchos
GGGGGTCTCTGTAGCCTCTCAGGACCGTCGCCAGGCCCGGCTGGTGTCCTCGTACTTCCCTTCTCCGCCCCCAGCCCCGTCTCCTTCGAGCTCGACTGCTCCAGAACTCGCTCCGGGGATTTTTGTTTGTTTTGTTTGGGGTTTTTTTTGTGTTGGTAATTTATTTGTTTATTATTTGTGGGGGTTGACAGAAATCTCCTCTGGGAAGTCCTTAAAACTGAGGCCGGGATTCTGGGATTTGGCCCAGCTGCCCTCGGCTTGCTCTCCCGCAGATGTGCGTTGCCGGGAACTCCGGAGTTGGCGCGGGGCCGCACAAACAAGCCAGCCCCAAATCCTCTGAGTCACGAGTAATCGCTGCCTGTGGATAATGGGGATGGATGCTTGGGAGATGTTCCACGTCCGGCCAGAACGAACGAGGCCTGGTGTCGGGGGCAGGGCGGCCTCTCCGGGCCGCGGGGTCGGGGGCTGGCGCTGGTGATGAGTGTGTGACACATCAGCACAGGCCTGGAAGACCTTCCAGGGACCTTTGCTTCTGCTCGGCCTGTCTGCAGTTCATACCCGAATAGGATTTCATCCCTGGGTGTAAACCCATCTTTAAACACAACTGCTAATGAAAAATATTTGTGTAGATTACTGAGATTGGTTTTTACAGTATGGAGGTGGCCCAGTAACACATGACAGATCAGAACACAGATACCTGACAAAGAGAGTCATCTCATGTTTTCTCAGGGAGTTGTGTTTGTTTTATGAAGTCGAGCATAGGTTGTGTCCGTGGGCCTCAAGCAGGAGAAGCCGCCTGTGGCACAGAGCTGGGCATGTGCCTTGCCCTGAGGAGGACAGTGACAAGGGGTCCTGCTTCAGCAGTTTCTGAAGTAGTTGCCTTTGCTCTAAACACGTGATTGAGCATATGAAATTGGAATCTCTTTCACCGTTAAGAAAAGCAAGCTCAAGTCTGGAACATCAATATATTTCAGATTTCTCTGTGCAAAGTGCTTTGTCCAGCACGTACTTCTGCCGCAACAATCAGTCCAAACTCTAAAAGTGTAGATGTACTACATAAACTTGTAGGAGCATTTCCTGTTTCATATTTACATGAGAAGAAAAGTAAGGAAGGCTTCTTCAAACAGAGCTACAACTATGCCAGTACCTGTAACCAAATAGTTATGCTGGTAAAGTGTAATTTTTGAGCAGCTGTATTTGCATGAACAAAGTGGGGTACTGACCAGTCTTTTGAATGCATGCTAAGTCAAGCAAAAGAGTTTCATGTCAAAAGGTAAACTACCAGCCCAACTGAAAAGGAGTTAGTTAATGGTGGAGCAGGAAGTGGTAGCAAAAATCTCAAGTTTGGATATATTAAGCTGTTTTTCTGTTTGCATACTTAATGTACTTGAGAAATTTCATTTCTGTGGAAAGGTTTTCTAACAAACTCAGTGTGCTGGTTTTATTATACTCATCACAAAATTGAAAATAAAAGTCAAAATTATAATTGTGATATTCCTCATCAGCCTGACCTAAGTAAAACATTTTGAATTGTGATACTGTAACTTATATGTTACTGTTAGCATTTCCCTTACAAAAACTTAAATCACAAGTATAATTTTTAGTTAGAGAAAAACCAACCTAATAAAATTCTTTCTGAATAACATTTTTCATAGACCTTTAATCAAGACTTTTAAAAGTTCAGCCAAGAAGGCTTCATAAGTTTCTTCTGCCTTTCTAAGAAACACGTCACCATCCGTTAATGCCACTGCCAGAAAGGAGAAGGTGCTTCTGATTTTGATCAGCATGCTGTGCCACTTCATCCCCATGAGGGATTAGTTTCCCTTAACAGTTTTTGTTACAAATGTCTGAAGTTCTGACCAGTTTCACTGCGCAAAGGAAAGGAACTTTCTCCTCCCCAGGCTATAGTATCTAAAACAGAAGCAAGCACTTAAGTGTAGCCTTTTCTCTAGCTTTCATTTTGATTTCTCCCATTTATTTCTTTTGGGAGAAGGGAGTGAGACTGGGAACTATGTCCTATTAAACCATTTTACCTTCCTGTACAACTGCTTTTAGCTCTTCCAAACTAAACTAATTTAATACTGACATGAATTTGATCAAGACACTGCTGTCAGCATAGCTCTGGACTGTAATGTTGATCCTGAGCAGAGCCTTCCAGATACCATTATGTTAAGGCTTTGAATGCAGTAGGCAGTACCTAAGGTAAATGCATGCTTGGAAAAGCAATGGCGCATCACTTCGGTTGCCTTCCATTATGCAGTTGCACAGTTAAAATATCTAGAATTTTCTGCTAATTAAAATACTAAATTCACCAAGGTTGTTATGTGGGCATTGAGCTCTCCAGAGAATGTTTCTCTGTTTCCCTGTAGTTGGTGAATTTTTCAAACCTTTCTTCTGATGATGACTATAATTATAAAAATTTGAGAAGGAGGAATACTGATGAGTGAAATATTGGAATAGCACCGACTAACAAGAATTACAGCTTAGTGGGGCGTTGGGCAACGGTATTTTTTGGTTTATATTTCCAGCCTTCCTGTTGGCTTGAGAGTTTTATATCCAAGAAATAATTGGTTTTATGTGTCTCTATGTAATCCTGGCCTGGCTTTTACTGGGACAAATATTAAGACATTTCTGCTTATCTCAAAGGCCATAACAGTTATCTGAGTTTAAAACAGAACCATATGTTGTGCAAGTAATTTTTTTAGGGGAAAAAATGTTGTTTGAGAAATCAGTCCTGTTCTTGAGGGCAATATTTTTCAAACCAAAGTTCCATGATTGATCAACTGGAAATTAAGTAAATCTTGGAATTGTAGAATCATGTAGGTTAGAAAAGACCTTCAAGATCAGAGTCCAACCACAAACCCAGCACTGCCAAGTCCATTGTTAAACCATGTCCCTGAATGACACATCTATACATGTTTAAAGTACCTCCAGGGATGCTGATCTTACTTACTTTCTTGCTAAAACATGAGCTTAAGTTAGAGAACTGAATTTCTAATGTTACCATTTTGTTTGATTTTTATTTAACTCTTGATAGGATGACGGTTTATATCTTAATTGGTACTGTGATGCAGCACTTTCAGGACCAGTTTGTAAGGGATTCGTGTTCAGGGCAGAGGCTGAGTTATGAAAAGTCTCTGAGGTGGGATAATGCAAAAACTAGGACATGCCTTCCTTTGGAATGAAGTCTGGAAGCATGGGTATTTGGCTTTCAAATTTCTGGAAATTCGAACTTTATATAGTCTTAACTATACTTGTCACCCAGTTACATTAATTTGAATTTCTGTCCCGTTGACCAGAAGGCTACAGAAAATTTCTTTAAAGTTTTGTACAGTTGGTAGCAGTCAGTGCAGTGGTACAGTAGGTGAATCTCCCTGCTTCTGACTTCCGGATGTAAATGTGTGTCAGAAGAAAAATATTTACAGTAGTAGAACAGGGACACTAAAAGAGTTCCAAGGTAGAAATAGCGGCAGGAGAGGTCAGTCTTAATTATCCTTATCTCCAGGTTTGTTTTGGTTTAGTGAATACTTTCGGGAGCACTAGTACCTGAGAAATATTAGTGGACATCAGAAAATTATTATTCCCTAAAATTGTGATTGAAACAGTGTTTTATGTTAGACTACTGAGACTGTGCAATGCAATGCTATTGATATTATTTTGTCCTGTTAAAGAAAAACACAGTACACTTATATAAGCTTTAAAACATTTAGTTTTGGATTAGACCCATTCCAGGTTTCTGTGGTACAGATGTTGCTTGAAGTTAAAAAAAGGCTGTATATATAACTCATTCTTCATTCAGTTCTAAGGGAAGACAAGTAAAATTGTCATAAAATTTCACTGGTCAGGACCCGAACTTTACTTGTGTGTCAGTTTGTTAATGATGGTGTGAGATGAGGAAGAATAAATAGTTCTTTGGGTTCATTCACCTTGTTTGAAATAATAGCCTGAATCATGTAAGCAAATAAAGTCTGCCAGCTGGTTTATTCAGTTTTCTAAAGAATTTGAACTCTAAGTCCAGAACAGACTGTCCTAAAGGAATTGCTTGCCTTAATAAATTATTGTATCTTAAACTCTTGAATGTCAGTCTTTAGTGATGTTTTGTGATATACTGAACAGATATATTTTGCTAAGTTGGAAATTGTATTATTGGCAAAACCACTGCATTTAATTTATTAGAACAGTTTTGTAGTCCGTTAAGAGAACAAGTCCTAATTTTAACACTGTAGGAATTTATATTGTCTAATAAGTTAGTCGTATGTCAGCTTGTCCAAGTATGTACATATTCAACTGACCAGAGCCAATATTGCATCTATAGTCAAAAGGTCTGTGAGGTTATGTGAACAATATTTAAAGTGACATTCATTTGAGGGGAGAAGAAAAAAATCCATAGCCTAAACAATCTCATAGCAAAAAGTTTGAAAATTGAATATAAGGTAGTTAGTGTGATTGTTATTATGCACTAAATGAGAACACGGTCAGCCAGAGGAAGAGCAGAGGTGTACTTGTAACCAGAATCATGACAGAAGCCATCTGACTCCATTCCTGTCATCAGAGCAAAGCATGTGATTAGCCTGGCTTTTTCATCTGTTTCTGTCATTGCTAGGAGAGGAAGAGCTCTACTGCATTAGTGTTGGAAGGACCCTACAGGTGAATCTCTTTTGATTCCTTCACTTCAGTCACTCCTGGTTTAATATCAAATAGATGTTAACTGTATCAATATTATTTTCAACTAAGCACTAAATGTTTATCATTTGTTACTTGGTCTGGCTAAAACTTGCAATTATCAGTCTTGCGGTTTGTTAAGAGATCTCAAATTTTTAAACTTCAGGCCTTTGGTATGTTAGGTACATTCCTTCACATGTTATGTACCTCTTACCAGGTACCTCAAGTTTCCCAGGGTGTAGGCATTATTTCCATACTTACTAAGTATAATTCACTAATTTCCTTACAGGTTTTTAAAAAATTCATGAGTACTGTTTGTACTGTGTAAATAATGTAGTTTTGCTTTCTTAGATGTCTCGTCATTTTCTAGTTTTAGTGTTCCATTTATACTGTCCCAGATAGTTAATAATTATGTTAAAATACTGGGACAGCTGAGATATCTAGCTAGGCAGTAATTGAGAGAGTGTGATTTGTTGACAGCCTGGGATGTTTTTAGCTTGTATGCATTTCAGAATTACTAGCTGTGGAATTTTTGCAGTACCAGTTATTACTTGAGGTGTCTGTTGGTCGGCAAAATTCAGCTTCCATAATTTACATGGTTTTAAGAAAACACTGGGTACCAGTGCATTGGATGCTATAAAATTTGGTTGTAGATTTGAGTTCCTGTGTTTATCCCCTCAGTAGAAATAAATGCTCCAAGTAATTTATAGCAGGCTGTATGATACCATGCTCTGAAGAATTGTGTTGTTCTGACTACCTTATTTTTTTGTTTCCTTCACTTGATTTTTTGCTGCAGTTGTTACTTCACTGAGGCTTCATTATGCAAAGCTTTGCAATTGCTTTGAAATATATAGTATTGATTATTGTGAATATCTAAGTTAAAACTACTAAATTCAGCAAAATTGATTGAACAGTGCAAACACTTCAAAAAGTAAGTTGTGGTTCAGACTTGTTTCTCTGAACAGATGCTTTAAATTTGGATATACTATAACTTTGTCTAATAACATTGTTATTATAACATTATAACATTGTTATCATCATGGTGGTGTCTTCTTATCAAGGCTTGCACATTTAGTAGCTAGTTACTAGGATTTTTTTTTTTCCTGCTATTCTATTTGACACTGGATTTTAAGTTATGAGGGAATTTCTATATATCTTTCTCAGCTATTTTGTGAGGAGCAACTTTTTGGAGCTAGTCAGGAAGTTAGCAAGCAAAAATAAGAGCCTTCCCAAAATTAAGAAAGCTTACAAGTAGAGCATGTTTTGAAGGGGGGAAGGGAGCCACACGAAACCATTTGGTTTAGTACCTTGAGTTGTCATAAGATGGTCTCTCACTTAAGCATCTTGTGAGTTTTAGTACTTATGGGACTTTCCCAGATATATTTAGTTAGTTGTGGAATTTTTTGTTGTGTGAGAAACCTGAACTTGCTCACGCTTAGTAAATTATAAATGCCACAAAGCAATGAAAGTGAACTAGTTGTGTTTCTCTGTGAGTGGAAAGTACATTTGAACTATGTATTGGGATGGGAACTGCATGCTTCACCCAACTGATTGTGTCTAATTCATGACTACCCTTTGCTCAACCTCAGAGATGTTTCCTCTGCTAAGTGGAAGCCCCTGGGACTGACTGGGTAACTAGAGCAGACATTCAAAGTCAGTTGTAGCCATAAAACAGTAGAGTGATTCTCTAACAAGCAGTGTGAGCACACTTAGGCATGTGGTGGAAGTCTATAATGAAGTTGCTTGTATTTAAAAGTTAAGAAAAAATTAGTCTGCTAGAGGCTCCTGTAACTTGGTTTTATTACTCCAGCTTTGTATGCACGTTTTGGGAGATACAGATAAGTCCCTCTGAAAGCACAGAAGGATTGTGAGAATAGTCCTTTCATGGAAAACATAAGATTTTCCTTTAATTTATATCTAGTGTTACTAGAAATAAGTTTGTTCTAGTCAATTATGTCTCTTAAAAATTTAATGATCCTACTCATTTAATGAGCTGCTCCTTTAGAAAGAACTCTTCAATAAATGAAGGTAAGCAGTTTAGAACAGAAAAATGAAGTCTTGTTTGATGTGCCTCGTAGTGGGAAGGCATGCACTTATATTCATATGCTCTGACTTCTAGATTTTAGCTGTACATGAATTTTCATAAGACTTTGCCTAATGCCTTTTTTCCTATGCTTCACAAAGAGTATTACAATCCAGTGAATTAGTATACCCTGGTAGGGTGTTTTCCTTCTATGAAATTGTATGGAGTATCTCAAGTAAAAGCTTCCATTAAGGATACTGTAGTACGTGGGACTGAGTAATGAATACATCACATGCAGTAAACAAATGCATATATATATATGTGTGTGCTTCTCTTATCACATAGTTTTAAGTGGAGGCTTTAACCTCCCATTTCTTTTTTTTCCTGCACATAGAGTTCAACAGAGTAATTTTCAAACAGAAATTTATTCTCGAGTGCTAATTATTGTGCTTTTTTGTTTGTAATATTGTTGTATTTACTTCAGCCTGCTCTTGATATTACTAAAGAATTACATTTTTCCATTTGCTCTCTTCTAAAGAAGTGCTCAGGGAGAGTGTGCAGGGATTTAACTCAAAATGTGTGTTTAAACCATATGGAAGTATTTGTAACTGGACTTGAGAGAATAAATGTTTCATTTTTTCCAGTTTATAATTTTTAAAAGTATGGCGAAAGAACGTATGTCCTTTCCATGATCTAAACATCAATTAAAATAATCTGAGAGAGATGCCTACTCTTAAGTCAGGAAGATGAATGACATCAGACACATGACTCTTGATCACAGCAACTTGCAGCTGGAAGCACTGACAGGGATGGATTTGGGTGACTGTGTAATTAGAAGAAATAGCTTCCCTTGTCAGGGCACCTCCCATTTGTCATGTTTCCTATCTAAAGGTACTGAACGAGCAGCCAGTTCCATGGCTGAAGTTCAGCTAGTGTCTGTGGTTGGAGAGATTCACGAAGACCGGAGAGCTGTGGTGGCAAGGGAGGGAAAGCTTGGAACGTCTTGTTAAGGCATGTTCACAGCTAAAGGTGGCAGAACTGTTCTTCAGAGTGGAATAGGAGGCCAAGATGTCTGCAAGAGCAGCTGTTTTTTAAGAAGTTGTGCAAGTAGAAGGGAGGAAAGGAACCAGCCTTTTATTTTGAGGGTGTTATGGTGGCTGAGTGAGCCACCATAATCAGTCTAAGAGGTTACTCTTACGGGCAAGCAAGAGAAGGGGTTTGAATGCAGGAAGAGCTTGGAAATTGCTTGAGATCTTGATCTCTGGCCTTCCAAGTATTCTCAGGCAGAGGGATGCTACAGGAACATTAGATTCCTGCATTTGACCTGTATTTTAGCAAATAAGTGAATAAACAAATAGAGATCTTTGAACATTTTGTAATTCAGCAAATGGTTTTCATCAATGTTTTAAACATCCTTTTTTGCAGTCCCTTTTCTGGCTGATAACTGGCATTTGGCATTTCTGCACTCCAGCAGCTTTACTGCCGGATGTGCCTGGGAGCTGAATGTTTGTGGAGTCCAGTTACTAATGACCTACCTCCCTGTTGTTGCTGATCCAGCTAATGCTGTTTCCAGTGCCTCTTGCCTAGGTGTCGTCTAGTTCATCTCACTTCAATTCCAGATTTCAAGTTACCTGTTGCATCTGTCATCTATGCACACTGTAACAAAGCCTCAGTGGTATCACAGGTCTCATGTAAATGACAGTCCAGTATACCGCAGCTGAGTGATAATGTTACTAACCTCTTTTAAAGTCCGCAATACTAGCTTTCTGGTTTTCTTCATCATGGAAATGTAGGACAGTACACAGGGCTTTTGCCTTTACACTGTAGATGAGTAAGGCTTGGGAGAAGAGCTGTACCTTTATCCTCTTGCCTTAGTGAGGAGCACAGTCCACCTTCCCCACTGTCAGTTGGAATTGCAAAGCTTGTGTGTGGTGCTGTAGTGGGCTGACCCTGACTGAACACCAGGACCCACCAAAGTCACTCTTTAACTCCCTTCTGCAACTGGACAGGGGAGAGGAAGTATAACAAAGGGTTCATGGGTTGAGATAAGGTCCTTGAGAGAGATCACTCACCAAATACTGTCATAGACAAAACAGACTCGAATTAGAGATGTTAATTGAATTTAACAAAATCAAAGCAGTAAAATGAGAAGTAAAAACAGACCTTTCTCATCTCTACCTCCTCCCCACCAGTGATAAAAGGGACACAGAGAATGGGGGTTAGGTCCAGTCATCACAGTTCATCTCTGCCGCTGTTCAGGGAGGGGAGTCTTTCCCCTGCTCCAGTGTGGGGTCCCTTGCATGGGAGACAGTTCTCCATGAGCTTCTCTGGTGTGAGTCCTTCCCATGGGCAGCAGTTCTCTGTGAACTGCTACATCATGGGCCATTCTTCCTTGGGATGCAGTCCTTAAAATCCAGCTTGGATTCCTCACAGGGTCACAAGTCATAGCAGGAAACCTTCTCCAGTGTGAGCTTCTCTCTCCATGGGATTGCAGATACCTGCCAGGAGCCTGCTCCAGCACAGGCCTCCCATGGTGTCACAGCCTCCTCTCAACATCTGCCTGCTCTGGTGTGGGTCTCCTCCACAGGTGCAGGTAGGTCTCTGCATCCCTGTGGTCCTCCATGGGCTGCAGGGGCACAGCTGCCTCACCGTGGGCTGGCTGCACCATGGGCTGCAGAGGAATCTCAGCTCTAGTGCCTGGAGCACCTTCTCCCCCTCCTTCTCCACTCATCTTGGTGTCTCCAAACCTGTTCCTTTCACATATTCTCACTCTGCTGTTCTCTGGCCGCAGTTACATCTGCACAGCAACTTTTTTTTTCTTCTTGTGTAAGTTATCACAGAGGCTTTGCCACCATTTCTGATGGGCTTGGCCTTGGCCTGCAGCACATCTGCCTTGGAGCTGGCTGGCACTGTCTCTCTTGGACATGGTGGAAGCTTCCAGCAGCTTCTCGCAGAAAGCCACTCCTGTAACCCCCCTGCTACCAAAACCTGGCCATGCAAACACAATATAGGTGCCTTTAGGGTCCATGAGGAGTTTTCCTGGAATAAGAGATCCTGTTTTCTAACTGTGTAGATCAGGAGGAGCAGCAGTGCAACTGTCCTATGCAGTGATGACATCCTTCAAGTCAGATCTGCCCAGAGAGTAATGTTAAGGTCATAGTTGAGGAGTTGAGAGACATCCCACACTCATAACTAACAAAGTTTTATCAGTGCTTGATTTTGAATTAGTATCTTGAAATGAAAGTTTTTGAATTAGTATCTTGAAATACTCAGCTGTACATCAGTCTTAAAATGTTAAATAAAAGCATGGAAGCCAGGAATATGTATGTGAGAATTAAGTTAATCGGTCTATGTTTGACTTTTTTTCCACTAGTTTTCTGAAACTGTCCACATTTTGCAGCTTTACAAAGGAGGTCTGAGATAGCAGTTTAAAGTGTTGGTCATGAAGGGATTCAGCATAAAATGCAAAAGCTGTCAGGAATGACTGATGATTAAAATAAGGCTGAATTTAAATTTTTCATCTGAGATCTTGCTTACTGACCCTACACCGCATTTGGGAGCCAATAAAGTGCTCAAAGAACCTAATTTGAAATAAACATGCACAGTTTCTCAGGCATATGTGTTGCTCAACTAAAATGATCACATCAAATGATTTTTTTTCGAGGGAGATGAGTTAGTGTGATGAGAAAGAGGTCTGAACTAGCTTTAAACTTGAATTGTTGAATATGTTGTATAAATTACTGCTATAAACATAAGGATCATGGTGTTAGATTCTTACTAAGCAACTCCTTCATGCCTTTACTGAAATATATTGTACTTTGATGTATTTTTGAAGTGTCTTGATGATATTTTAATTTATTCAGACAGGTAATCAGGGTTTGGTTTGCGGTTTATGGGATTCCATTGTCCTGGGAGTACTTTTCTCCCTATATCTGGAAGCCTGCTCTTAAACAGGAAGGATGTGTACTTAAATTAGCAATATACCTCATTATATAAAGGCAGATAAATAGGGATTTGAACATGTAGGCACTATGTCTGACATTGATCTTGTGCTTGTCCCCATGCTGTGTCACATTTTTTGCTATTTTAAAATTCAGTGCCTCCCTTTAAAAAGGCTGTAGGAGCAAGTGCTGAATTTTGTTATCAGGTTGGCTTTTAATAGAGTGAAATGTATGTAAAATGAAAGTATTTTTTACCCTTTATTTTACAGCTGAATTAGTACATTGAAGCCTCATGTACCTGTTTTCCTCTTCTGGCTATATTCCCTAAAGAGGAAAGCTATTGGAGTGTTAGAGCCTTTTAGAAGCAGAATAAAGTATCACCTGTTGTAGCATGATCCATGATTAATTTAAAAACCCCAAAACACTCATTAGCGACACCTATACAGTGGTGAGGACAAAGGCTGACAGAAATGCCATCTGTACTGTTGCTTTTAACCACAGCAAGCCTAACCAGGGGACCGAACCAACTAAAATACTTTGGGTGAATACACAAATCTCTTGAGAAATCATGTTCTCTTGGTGCCCTAACAGTGATAATGGTGTATGTAAAAGTTGCCATGTAATGTCAGTTCTGAGCCTCTGAGTACTTCTGCAGGTGATCCAGAAGGGAAAAGCAAGTAAATAGTCAAGGGGCTAACAATAATTGTGAAGTATAAAAAGTGTAAGAATTTGCAAGTATGCTGTTTTCACAATATCTGCTTTATTACAAATAAGCCTTGTTCTTCACTTTTGTAATCTATATCAACTGGAAAGTACTCCCTAATTTTAGAAAGTTGTATATGTATCTACCATCAGTAACAGATGAGGAATGGAAAAATCTGGTACCATGAAATGTTCCAGATTTCCTTTATACTTCTTTCCCAGAACTGAACCTCTTCTAGAGATACCCTCTTTGTTTCTCAAATAGCTAACACAGAGCAAAGCCAATGCCCTTAAACTGTGACTTACTATTATTATTCATTAGACAAAGTTAGCAGTAAGGAATTGTAAGGGATGTAATCTGCTTTCATCAATGCACAAGTGTAACAGTGCTTTTCATGTACATTGAAAAGAAGCTACATCCAAAAGAATACAACTGCCTATCAAGTTTAGTAAATGGTATTAACATAAGAAAATAGTATCTTTTTCACTTAGCTCTTTTCCCAAAGCATTCTTCGTCCCTTTCTTCAAAAAAAGTTTTTTTTTTCATACACAGGTTGAATCTGAGTGTCCAAACAAATGGCTGTTGTTTCGTGCCCTACTTGGCTGTTAACGTCACATGGGATCTCTCTTTATAAAAGAGCACATATGTACCTAGTGGTGACTTGCTGGTATTGGGCTTTCTTCTTAGAAATAGGCTTATTCCAAAAGTGTACTATAAACCTAACTTCCATCTGAATATACTGTGGTCCAAGATGTGATATGGTTGGTAGCAAACCTTCAATAAATATTTTTGTATTAATATATTCTTTTCATAGTCTCCTAAAAGCTCTTTATTATCTGAGATTTAATTATTAAGATAGACAAATACTGAGAGTATTCCTGTAAAGTATGTTGAGCAATGTAGAAGCTGAAGCACAGAAAATAAGTAGCTGTTTCATGGTTGTGCATGCATAGAGTTTGTTACTCCACATTTCTGGTCCTGTACTGATTCTGTGTGAGTGAAGTGGGGAGTCTTGGTTTGGCATAATTTAAGATAGAGTCAGTGTGGGAAAAGGCAGGCTTATTAAAGGGATGTGAGGCAACAGGAGCGTGACTTAATGATCTGAACTCCTCTTCAGAGAAGTCTCAATTCGCAGTGTAGGCAGATTAGTCTGGCCCTCAGAGGGAAGATAGAGAATGAAGAGTTGTCCTAAATTATTTAAATGCAAACAGCATCCTTCTGGGAAATACCCAGTTGCTGAGTTTTTGTTGTGGAACTGGAAATAGGCTACTTTCAGAGCATCGTCTGTTCTACTTTATTTAAAACTCCAGCTTCTCTCCTTGTCTGGTTTTACAGATGTTACTACCAACTGATTTCCTCTCATCTGCTCGTTAGAAACACAGTCTATTGTATATTTCAGCTGTTGTTTAAGTGAGTGGATGCAGAGTGCTTTAAGAGGTTTAGTGATGATCTGCTGCTGCCATTTAAAGAGCTCCTTCAGATCAGATACATTTTATTGGAAGCAGAGGTAGAACATTTTTTATCATGGATTACTGTATTCTGTGTGGAATCTCTTACACTTAGTAACAAATTTACAATGAAACCTCTGTCAGAATACAAATAGAAATGTAAGGTTTTTTCCTTTAAATTTTTATTAACTGGATTTTTGGTACTGTTACTCTTTTGCCAAATGTAGAAATAGTCCAGAGTGTTTGGAAGTTGTGGGGAGCGTGCAGATGTGCACAGCTGAGTGATTCACAGGAAGCGAAGCTTGAATTGATAGTTGGATTGCTGGGTAACAGTGAATATGTTCAAATTAAACAACTGAAGTGGCTTTTGGAGGATGAGGTTGTGAGCTGGATGGACAAAGGAACGGGCAGTTACTATGTAACTTGACCTTCAATCATCTGGTGTTCATTGGAATGGTTCTTGTCAGGGATTTCCACAGAGAGAGTAAAAAATTTTTTTTATATTATCCCATATATTTTAATAAGGTTTTTCTAGGAAGCTGGAATGCAGAAAGAAAGTTGTTTAAAACTTTCCTTACAAAGTTAATGACTCGTGTAAACAAGCAGTGAGAGTGTTTTTTGATCAAGAAAAGCATAGATCAGAAGAACTTGTGTCAAAGAGATGAGGTGTACTAGGTGTAGGGATAGCATACTGGAAGGTAATTATAAATATGAATGTAAGGGTAAATGGTGATAAGGATTTTGGAAATACCTGTTAGATGGCATTATCTTGTCCAAGGCGTTCATTCCTCTTGCTGTGTTTAAACCTCTCTTCCTATTTGTGCTTTTGTCATTGGAAAAAATGCCCTAGAGCTAATGCGCGTTTGTATGTGTGTGTACACGTTTACTCATGGCCACCTGCTTTTCCCTCCCTGGGGAACTGGTGCTTTAGTAAGGTTTTTCAGAGCACTGCAGTGTGAGGCTCTTCGTGTTTTCTTAGTGCACATCCCAGGGGCGCAAGTTTCTTTGAACCTCCTTTCCTAGTTCTGCTGGTGGGACTGGCATGCGGGTGAGTCTGAGAACAGGAGTGTTGGAAATGGGCAGCCTCATGCTGGCTGTGTTGAAGCTGAGGAAGATGGTATGGTTCCAAGTATGGCTGTGTTTCAGTGAAAGGAGGAAGCTTATTTCTTTGTCATTCATCTCCATAGGCCTTTTTTATTAAGGGGAAGTGAGTGGGGCAATTTACACCTCTGTAAATGTGCCTATTTCAACTACCTAACTTCCTGGAAATCTCTTTGCTCTTTTGAATTGCAGTGAAATTACATCTAAAACATGAAGGTTCAGAGTGCAATGAGACACCAGATCTGTGTTGATTTGACTCTGAGATAAACATGTATCATGAATTTTATAGATGTTTCCAATTCCTTGCAAAGCACTTTGATAGAAATTATGGTTCTGCTGCCCAGGACGACACAGATGTGGTTGACAGTCAGAAAGAAATATCTGTGCATATTTAAGAAGGAAAGCTGTATGTAGTTCAAATTTTATGTTACGTAAAAAAATGAGAGAAAGATTCTTGAATGCTTAGAGCTACTGTAGTACAATAAAATTTGGGATTTTGTGACCCATAAAATGTGACACTTTCTCTTACTGACTACTGTGAATAGGCGCAGAAAATGCTTTTTAGGGTCATACAAACAAGCCTTCATTTGTAAACTATGGCATCTATGAGTAATTGTGATCCTTTAGCTTCTGTGACAAATACTTGCTTTGTAAAAAGCCAAAACCAGAATCCATATAGCAAATTACTTGTGTGCTTACTTTAACAATTTAAAGTTTTCCAGGGGTAATGTGTATGTCTTAGGGATGTAGTTTGATAGCAAGGAAATTACATAGTTAAGTGTTTTGAAACAGACTTTGTTGCGTTCTCTTCGACCAATGTTACCTGTACTATAGCTGTCTTGAGGCTGTGTTGTACTCTTCTGAATTGCAGCTGCCTTAGCTGCCTATCTAGTCAAATGTTTATCTAGCTCTACAGAAAGGATTTTATTTTTCTTTATTTTGCAATCATGGAATCATTGTCCTACACTCATGTTTGTAGTTCCTGATAATAGAAGATTGTGTTTATCTTTTCTAACTACTGGGAACCCTCATGGCAAGATGCTGTAATACCCTACAGTCCTGTGCAATATGAGAAGTAGTATTCTGGCTGTCAGAAATGCATTTGTTTCCAGTGCATGTAAAGGTGGTAATGTAAATTGTCCTTATCTTACAATTACTGTACTAAAACTGTTTTCACATAAGCTCTCCTGTCTCTGTTACTGCTTCCAGGACAGTGTAATTCAGGCTTTCCAAATGCTTATGAAAGCCTTTCCTTTTGGTGTTCAAATTTTGCACTTTTTTCTCAGTGAATTAGGGGAGAGAGGGAAGAGTGAAGCACAATGAGGAGATAGTTGTTAGCACAGGATAGCTGTATGTCAGAGTTGCGTTTCACTTGGTTTTAGTCTCCTGTTGTTCTGCTGTGTTTCTTTAGTACTGATAGCCTTATCACTTACTAACATTACTCAAGCCTAGCCATTCTTTCCTTTGGGCTTCGCACCACCTGGGTAGTTCTGTCCATGGGAAACACAAAGGCATCATATGTGCCACCTGTCTCTGCTGTGCTTCCTGTAAAGCACTGCCATTTGATTATGTTTTGGAATGTGGTGGGCTGGGATTTCCAGTTGTTTTATGTATCGTGCATTTTTATTGTATTTTCCTTTATCTGATAAAAATGTATCATACCCAGTTTTTACGCAGCAGTTAGTTCTGTGGGCAAGAGTTGTTTTTTCTTGTTCATACAGTTCCTGACACAATAAAGCTATAATAATGAGAAAAGCTTATTTGTGCTGTTATGGGGCAAGAAGCATGGCAGTATTATGTTACTGTATCATGAGCAAACTAACAAAGACTCCAAACTTACCACAAATTTATTTTGAAAATTTATTTCTAAGATACTCTGTGGTGTTTGAAATAAAACAGAGGTACTCATGCTAGTGTGTGAGGTACAGCACCAGCATTATTCTTGCAGGACAAGAATCACAGGATTTATAGCAGATAACATGGAAGGGAAGGGGGATAAAAAAGCTCTCCTTTTCAAAGAGAAAGAGAGAATTTTGGTCTTAGCGATATGCACTTATTTGTCTATTGGTTTTTAAATTATATAAATAAATACAGACGGCTTCTAGACTTTTTTAAAATATCCGTGAGACTCTTTGGAGTTTCCCATTTAGAATCAATGACTTTAATCAATGCATCAGCTGTAGTGGAGTTTTCTCAAAGAAGAATATTGATCTTGCATAAAACACCGGAGAGAAAATAGGTTTTACTAAATTATAAATTTTATTGGATATTTCCCTTATCATTTGTTTGCTTTGATGAATCAAATTTGTTTGAACAAGAGAATCTAAAAATATGAAGGCTGCCAAGCACAGAATTCTTTCATGGGTGCTGAGTGTACCCATGCAAGTATATGTGCACGCATGTTAATATCACAAGTATGCTTTAGCATTTTCACGATCTGATTCTTACTTAAAGAAGTTACTAATCTGAGTAAAATCAGTTTCATGTCTTGCAGGCAATCTGTCTTCTATTCATGTCTGTCTTCTATGACTGGTAGCGATTCACACTACGTTTTGAGGAATGCAGTATGTTACGACCAGCAAGTTAAAGCAAGTTTATGTCTTACTCTTCCTAAGTCCTGGGGATATTTAATAAACAGCACAGTTTAGGCAAGTCTAGAAAATCAGTATAGCTAATTAATTGCCTTTCCTATCATAGCAATTGAAATTTCCCAGTTGACAACAGTAGAGCATGAACTCTGTCAATTCAATGTCTTTTCAGTAGTGAGAATGGAAGCATCTATGTGTTGTGGTTGCCTTGAAACTTGGTGACGTCTCCACTTCTGTCTGCTGTAACTAGAGTAGATCAAATAGCTCATAATAAATAATGAAATTAATTTTGCACAAGGTTGTTTGTATGAGATTAACAAAAAGTATTGTTTCACAGATGTTGAAGGGACAGGCAAAAAAAGTGGGTTGCCTTAGGAGCTCTTTCCTCCTTTGGCTGTGCTTTTCATTGTGTTGTTGCAATCCTTGTAAATGCGTGCAGGGTTACACTATGCAAGGTTACTTCTACGCTTTAATTAGTTCAGTGAAGCATTAACAAGGAACCAAGACTATGTCTTGTGTTACTGGAAGGTAGCTGGGGAGACAGCATGACATTTGGGTTAAGTTCAGTTTCAGTGTGAATAGGTGCGTGGGGTCTAAAAATTCCGGTTACCAGACTGTGCATAAACAAGTCTGCACAAGTCTTTGCAAGGTCTGTAGTTTCTGTGAACTTTTTTCATACATTACAGGAAACAAGTTTTTCTTGGGAACTCTACAGTGTTTTTTAATTCTATCAGAAAGAAAGCAAAACACATTAAAGAGTGTAAAAAGTTGCCAAAATCAAAGTTTTATTTCTAGTAATAAGTAACAAGAAGGAAAGAAAACATAGTTTTATCTTTCAAATGAGGATATTTTTCCTAGATGCAATAAACATGCAGTGCTTTTATGATTTTCATATTTGATATATATGCAAAAAGTGCTGTAAATATACTGTTGCTTCACCGCCCTTCCCAGTAAACTGTTTGCTTTCAAGTCACTTATGTCACTACAGTGAATGCAGCTGGGATGTGTTGCAGTTAATTCTAATTTATTGTTGTCACTGTCATAAAGATGGAATTGAAGCTCAGCAGCTCTATACCACTGACTCCAGTATTCCCTGGTTTGCACAGGCCAATGTTCCAAAACGAATATAGCAGATCTGAAAATCACTGTTTCATTTCTCAATCCCCTACTTTTGCTTCAGACAGAACCATGAAATTTCCTCCTTGATCTCTGTCTGGATTGTGACGTCTTAGCCAATCTGCTGAATAAAGACTTCAAATAAATAGATGCTGTAACTTTATTTTATGAATCCAATGAGCTTTCTGGATTTTGAAACCATTATTCTCTGTATGTATCTTAGGCTTTTTTTGGTTTATTGGCACATGAGATGTAGGCTCACTAATAAAGGTGCAGCAGTAGAGCAGTGTTTTCCTTCTTTTCAAAAACCCTCGTGATTCTCCCCCACCCTCCAATATCAAGTACTCCTACACTATTTCAGTCTTTTTTGGAAAAAAAAAAATCAGTTGTAAATCTGAGTCATACTGTAATCTGGAACCAGAAGCTTGGATGTTTTGCGGGTTCCTGGTGGAGATTCATGGAGTAATAGCAGATTATATTTTTATTCTTCAAGCTTATAATAGGTTTATGATGGTTGCAGTTATTATTTATGAATAATGATTTAATTTCTTCTGTTAACACTTTTTCAAGGTGGCACAGACCCAAATCATGAGAGGAAAAGAGGATAACCAGCAGTATTATATTTTAAGAATATATGACCTGATGAAGCCATGCTGTTACCATCTAACTTGTGATAGTTATGAAATCTTCTGATTGTAGATGGTTAGGGGTTTTTGATTATAATTTTTTAAAATATAACATATCAGCTCTATGTAGACTGTTGTGTACTAACATTTGTTCCTGTACTTAAAAAGAATTAAGATGAGAAATAATTGAGCATGATGCAAAAGCAAAACCAATTTTTTTACTGCAACAGTGATTTAAAGAAACCAGTAGGTAAAAGTATGAAGCATGTGAAGAGTATGAATCAAATTTGCAATGCTCTTCCCTCTACTTTATAAGCAGTGTGCAGCCCACACATCAAAATTTTCCCCTAGTCTGGCACTTCTCAAATGTGACGTAGTTTGAGATTCTGAAATGGGATTTCAGAAAAGGATAGTTATTGCAGTTGAACACGTACAAATGGTCTGAGCAGTTCTTTTGTAAAATAACTGAGTTTTAGTACTTTAAACACAGCTGTTTAAAATAGCTAGAAACTTAGGGTTTTTCTAGTTTTTTAAGTAATATAGCAGTGGAAGTGTCCAAATAGGAGGGGGTAGACTGTTAGGTTCAAATTAATGATAGGGTCTAATCAGTTAAGAATAGACTTCTAAGCCTTATAAAGGACATTTAAGGATGGGTAGGCAGTATAGTCTCTCTTGCTTCCCCTGCTAATTTCTGATCTGCTCCCTTTTCCTTTGATTTCCTCAATCTTTTTTTTTTTTTCAGTTGGGATTTAGCGGCAATGTAGGTGACTGAATCCCTGTTTGAATTGTTTAATTTTGGTTTAGTAATCTCTTTTTTTTCTACTCTCCATCCAATGCGAAACACTGCATTAGATTGCCACCTGAGAACATGTACAGCTTGCAGGCAGTTCTCAGTCAGGTAACCTCCTTTATACCTGGCTGGGCAGAAGTGTAGGGTGTGACATGAATAGAACTACTTATGTGCTTAAAATCAGGAATCTTGTTGAAGCTGAGCCAGTGTCTCTGCTAAATTTCCAATTTCCACTGCCTGCTGCCAAGTATATTAGAGCTGTCTATAAATAGGTTGTGGAATTTTTGAGTGAGAATAAAAAAAAGTCAGGTTCTTTTCTGTCCTTGCCTTTTAAAACAACAACTGAGAAACTTTAACTGTTTTTTTTGTTCTGAAACTTTCACACAAAAATCCTTCTGTTAAGTCAAATTAGTTTAGCTGCTACTTTAAAATTTTGTATTTTATTGATAGCAGACTCAAAATACAAGGAAGAATGGAAAGTGACTGGGAA
>NW_008237244.1:681802-712383 GCF_000691975.1 Corvus brachyrhynchos
GCAGGAATGGGAATCAATTGTAGACTGCAGCATCTTCCAGACGTTTGCTTGATGTGTCGTGATGGTGCTTTGGGCTCTGTTTTAATACTCCAGCACCATCTGGCTGGCAGCATCTATGTCAAATTTGTATTATGCTAACATCTCAGATGAAAGGGAATTTTATTTATTTTCTTATGTGTTGCAACAGCATTCACAATTGTTGTAATATTAGTGAATAATGTATGCAGTGCCTAATGAATCCAGAATGAGAACTTGTGTGGCTTACTCTGAATGGCTGCAGCAGCTGAGCTTATTCCTGAAATTGAGGTGGAGCCTCCCTGGCAGAACTGGAACTGTGATGAGCAGAGGACACGCTGCGGGTGTGTGTATTGGTACATCCCACAGCCTGGCAAGAGGGGATTTGTGGAGCAAAAGGAGTTAGGCTGAAGACGTAAGTTTGTGCTGTATATGTTTCTAAAGGGTTTTTCTTGGACTAGCTCTAGTGTGGCCCAGAAAACTCAGTACCCATTACAAGTAGGAACATATCCTCTAAAAGAAATCCAGTTTGCTCGTTCCAAGGCCACAGTGTAATGTGCATGAAAGCACAGAAGGTGGAGCAGATCAGGAGATTCAGAAACATGCCCCTTACATGAAATAAAATACTAATGTAGACAAATCCCAAGTTCACACCACAAAACTATCAGGAATAAAGGATGTATTATGTATTATGTTTTGTTAGAGAAGCTAATAGATTTGTAATGACCTGATCACTGAATAATCTTCAAATTCAAAGCATTCACTGATGTAGTGAACTTAAGATTTTTGGTGTATGTGTTAGAATAGTCAATTTCTGAAGAAGGAATGTTGACTTTTTTTAGGTATGAAGGTAGTGTTACAATGCTAAGGAACGTAAAAGTAGTAGGATATTTAGCTTTGGAGATTTTTAATTCAGTGTTATCAAGATTATAAAATTATATAATCACAGAATGGCCTATGCTATTAAAAGACCATCTACTTCACCTGCTGTGGGTAGGGGACCTTCCACTAAACCAGGTTGCTTCAAGCCCCATCCAACGTGACCCTGAACACCTCCAGGGATGGGACATTTCTATGGGGAAAAAACTCCTCTGTTCCTCACCACCTGCACAAGAATTTCCTCCTGGTATCCAAACTAAACCTGCTCTCTTTCAGTGTCGTCATTACCCTTTGTCCTGTCACTACAGGCCCTCACCAGCTCTCTTATAGGCCCCCTTTAGGCACTGAAAGGCTGCAGTAAGGTCACCCCAGAGCTTCCTCCTCTTCAGGCTGAATAACTACAGCTCTCAGGCTTTCTTCACAGGAGAGGTGTTCAGCCCTCTGATCACCTTTGTGGCCCTGCCTATAGCAATAAAAGTATGTGTGATATTCATTCAAGTACTGATTAACTTTTGAGTTTAGACTTTGTACAGTGAATGCTTTGGAAGCTTCATGACTGTTTTATTCATCAAGAAAGGAATAAAAGCCTGTTTTTCAAAAGTGTCATGCAAGTACATGTTGTTCATGAAGTCCCTCTGGGAGAAGGAAAGGACAGTATGAGGGAGTGATTAAAAGAAAACAATGTGAGACAAGTTTCGAGTATACAGTGCAGACTTTCAGCAGCACCATACCCATTATTTTATACCCAAGAGTAATTGTCTAAGCACACAGTGGTAGATTAGATACTGGTTGTTGTGAAAGGTAAAAAAAAAAAATCTAAAACCTATGTAAAATTATTCCACTGCAGAATTGATTCTTTAGTTTTTGTCTTAGTTTACTAAATAAAGTTGCATCACAGTTGGTCTAAAATAAAAATTGTGCCACATGAAATAACAGCACTGAGTATTGTAAACAAATTCTGTGCTTCATCTGCTTCTACAGTGAAATTTTATGTGGTTATTTCTAGCTTTTGTATCATTGAACATTTAAATAAACGACTATTTCATCTATTAGTCATTTTCATTCTTAATTAAAGTACTTATGCCACTGTAGTGTTCACGTATACAACACTTTCTCATTTCCTGTGAACATTGGCTTTCACTGTTTGAAATTTTAGATGTATTAGCTGTATCTTCTTTGTAGCAGATATTCTTGTGTTGCTGGAATTTGAAATAAAGGTTGTCACTGTTGCTCTGCTTGCCTTTAGTAGAGAATTCTGACTGATGTCTGCACAGCACTGAGGCTTTCAATGTTTCTGTGTATTGCATGTGTAATTTTATATTAAAATAAATGGTTGTTTAATCCATCCCTCACATAAACGATACTTTGCATCTTGCTGCACATTTTAAATCTGATTTACAAATGATCACCTGAAATTCTGATGACTCCAATACTTAACCCTAAGGAAATAAGGAAAAATAAGTGAACTAGTTAATGCCAAACTACTGATTTTAAAATAAATACAAAATCTGTCAATATGTCTTTTGGAGATTTTGCAGCTATGCTGGAGATTATTTATCAGTTAATGCCTAAAAGTCAGTGTCATCCCTTCTCATGATGCTTTTTAAATTGCCTTTTGTCATGAATTGCATGTTGCCCTTTGTAAAGGGAGAAAGCAGCAGTAGGGTGTAGGACAAAAACTTGTAGTCAAAAGGGCAATACATTATGTAAAAAAAGGCAGTAAAGACAGAAAAATATGAGATTACTGTGATGTGAATCTTGTTCTGAGTAGTTGATCCAAATACATATTGGTGCACAAACTAACTTTATTTCATGCATATCTCTAATCAAAGGGATGTAGTGATTGCAAACTAAGCTGTCAGAAGGCAGAAAATGGTGGTACCTGTAAAGGCTGGGACTGGTTTTGTAGAAATTTGGGAATGATACTGCTGCTTTGCTTTTTTACTGGATATAGAGATATTATAAATGGTTGCTTGGCTTCGGTATGTTCTGAGCTGTGCCGCACCTTAATTTAAAGCATTCCCTGTAGCAATAACTCCCTATTTCATGGACTGTTCTGGGAGGGTAAGTTTCAAGCTATTAGATTGCTCTTACTTTTTTTTTCTTTTGCTCCACTGTTTGCTTCACTTTCAGTTCCTTTGCTCTTGTAATTTGAAATGCACATGCAGCTCTTCCTGTCTTCTGAGGAAGGGAAAATTTGAATTTCTGTAGTTCAATTTAGCAGTGGTTGGAGAACATATGTTGCACAGATAGAAAAGAACCTACAGAAGAAACCATACTTTCAGAGATTCTGGGTTATAAATGAGGAGAAACATGTCTAGTCCTTTTTGTACGCTCATGTCCATCTGAGATTACAGAAAGTGTTTCCTTCAGCTGGTACTCTCATTATGCTGAGTGCTGATCCTTCTGCAGTACAGGAGAGCTTGGCAGCAGTATGGCCATATACCTATGCATGTGTAGTGCTTGGTGGTGGTTACAGCTTTAAATTCCTGTGGCTAATGCATTTTATTCTAAATGCACATTAGTTTAACAAATATAAGGAAAGTGTTCAAGAGATGAGGTTGTGAATGATGAGTCAAAAGACTGAGGAGGCTCCTAACTGATTTTTTTTGGCTTGTTAACTGCAGGTGACCCACAAGTAAATAATTCAATACAGTATTTTGGGTTACATGCTAAATTAATGCTTTAATCATAGAATTGTTTGTGTTGGAAGGAACCTTCATCTAGTTTATCTGAAGAAGAGCAGTAGTACTTGTTTTTCTGTTGGTCTCCCACATGTCCTGCTCTGAGCTGTAACATCATAACCATGGATGAACCATAGGCGTGGTAGGTAGGCAGTGGCCTTTGCACTTTTCTCCCACAGACTCGGCAGAGGAGCCTGCCTGACTGTGGTTCCACAGGACACACGGCATCTCCAGTGGAAGCTTGTTTTTGCACAGCTGTGCTTAGGTGTTTGCAGGAGGTAGGCCACTGGCTGGGGCTGTCACAAAATGTGCTATCAAAAAGGATAATTCCCAAGAAACCTGATGGAATATTGCAGAGGCATCATGGATTTTTCTAGCTCCTCCCATATCTGTAGATGAAAAGGTTATTTTTATTTTTGAACTCATGAGTCAAAGTACCATTGTTAAGTGGCTTTTTAGTGAGGTTATATGGAAGGCAGCACCAATTCATTCATGAAAGCATATAGTACCCTTGTTTTGTTCAGTTAGAAGCAAAACTTGGTGAAAAATAATGCAAGGTGACAAAGAGGCAGCTTTTTAAGTACAGGGTGGAAAGGAATTTTGGGAGTAGGATGAAGAAAGGAAGTTTGGTCATGAAATGCATTGTCTAAAGTAAAGCAAGTCTAACATGTATCACAATAAAGGGTGTTTAGAAACACATTATGTACAGGAACTGTTGTTGATCTCTTGTCCCTGATAATTGTAGTTCAAGAAAAATACCCTGTCCAGTCTGCTTATGTAGCATTCATTATGCACCATAGTACCTTTTAACTCAAGTAGTTTAAAAAAATCTCTCTCTTCATAGCCGTTCAGTTACAGCGCTTCTTCAATTTATACAGTTCTATTTATAGGTGGTTGTAATTTGGCAGTTAAGGATAATGGCACAGGCTTAATCTTGATACAGAAGAATTTAGCTTCAATGGAGATAGCTGTGCATGATTTTTCTTTGTGGACAGTAACTACTTAGTGTAACAGCAGAAAAAAAGGTGACTTAAATGGCCTTTGCCACTCTTGATTTTTTTCTTTTAATTTTTTCATTTCAGCACTCATTTTTCTTTAAAACACAATCTAGATTTAACTTAGTCTCAAGATACATGATGTTAATTCAAACTGAAGTTAGAGAGTTTGATTTTACAATCACAGTGGACAATGTTGCATGTACCAGATCTTTGTGTGTACTTTTGCAGTATTTATCACTTCACTGTATTAGATTAGTATTGCTCATTTTAGTCAATTTGAAATCAAAATGGCATCATTTAAGAGCCATTATTTGGTGTCTCAAATATGTCCATATTTAGGTAAACTTATTTTTTGTCTGAAGCCTTCAAGTTCATATATATATGTATCTGGAGTGCAGAAGGTTGTCTTGTTTAATCTGAATATTTTGACTAAGGGACACTTAATTCTGGGAGGGTGGAGGTAAGTGGAGGTCTGTTTGGTTATGCCTTTTGAAAATGCATGAATGTGAGTAAAACTCAAAGGAGTAAGCTCATATCAGGACCATAGGCTGAGTTTTATGCTCCGAAGTTATATGCACATAATCCTGTGAGTCTGATACTCATCCTATTTTGAGGGAGCTGTGCTGCTTAGGCTGTGGGGAAGGACGGATGTGGGGAAGGACGGATGTGGGGGTGTAACATCCTAAAATGAAGGCTGCTGCATTGTGATTAGCCTCCACAGTGAGGCTCAGCACACCGCTACTATCTGGGTTTCAAATATATGGAACTTGGCAGCCGATTTTTCCAAACATGTCATGTTTTTCAAGTGTGTAAGCATTCTTTTCCTTTGCTCTTTAGTTGAAGTGTTTGCTGCTGCCACATTTTCTTTGTTGCCAGCCCCACTCCCCTGGTCTGTATTTAATCTCCTATCTGTGATGAAACTCAGAAGTAGTTAGTGAGTCAAATACCTTTCAAGGCTATGGGTTTTATATTTTGCCTAGTTCTGTTCACTTCTCCACACTATGTATAGGACGCTTGGACCAGGATATTGGGAATCGATGTGACAGTGTCGGGATTTTCTGGGTGGGATATGGGGTGTTTACCATAGTTGCGTATAGATTTGCAGGGGAGAAATACACCAAGTGCTGGAAAACCTGAAGGCAGACCTAGTGTCATCTTGCTTGCTTCTGTGGTCGGTCAACTGTGAGACATGAATCAAAAGGAATTAATTCAAGTGTCTGAGGAACTACTTGTCTGTCTCTGCCTGCCCCTTAGACGAGGTGGCACTGCAGCCCAGAGAATTTGAGTGGAATAGAAAAAAGTGGTGGAGGTCAAAAGGACTGGCTTTGTGCTGTGAAAGTAAAACAAAATTTTATGGATACCTCTGTCAGAATCGGTGAACAACTTTGACCATAACCATTCTTTCTTTGAACATTTGAGAGATTTTAAAATTTGTTGAAGACAAAAAGGCACCTCAAAAGTTGGAGGTTGTTCCATGGTGTAAAACATTCTATCAAGAGTTCCACTCATTTAGTAACCAGTTGGGTGAGTTTTTTATATTGCAGTCAAGCAATCTTTAGAGATATTACTATGAATGGTGGCAACAAACTCATGTACACCTCAGTAGAAAGCCATTAAAAGTACTTTTCATACTTTTGTTTAACCTTTAGGTTACCAGTAGTAGTTGTAAACTTTTGTTTACAACTACTGGCAGTTGTAAACAAAAGTTTTTCTACTTTAATGGCAGTAGAAAGACATTAAAAGTACTTTTCATACTTTTGTTTAACCTTTAGGTTACCAGTAGTTTAAAATATCATAATCAATTTACCAATTTGTTTTGTTTTGTTTAGAAAAAGCATATTAAGTTCTTGATTTTATCTTGACGCTTGTCCATTTGAATTTTTTAACATACTTGCAGTTGCTGACCACATCTTAAGTTGCAGGGCTAAAGTTGATATACATTGCTGTTTTGTATTTGTACTAAGTGTTTATAAAAGGATGTGAAGAAGATGGGTATAGTCCTGGTTACAGAAGTGATTTCTCTTAAGAAGTCACCAGAAAAAAAAAATGATGGAAGACATTGGTTTTAAAAAAACAATATTGGTTTCTTACAGGCAGAACAGAAGGCAGGAGCTTCTTGGTGTGTATCTTCCAGTGCTGTGCTGTCACACTCCTGTAACTGTTATGGACAAACTTAGTGCTAAGTTTTGTTAGGTGACACCTGTTTCAGTTTAAAACTTCAGGTTGAAATGTGAATAAATAGTAAATTAGTCTTTAGGACATAAAGAAATATGAAAACTTACTGGTGACCTAAGAAATTTTTTTTTATGTTTCATATTCTGCTGTTTTAAGTAGACTAGCAGGAATTTCAAAGATAATTATGTTCCCATATCTTAATGGAAATTACTGATCTGATATATTGGTCTTCTAGTAGGCCATCTTTATGGAACCATGTGAGTATTTGTTGAGATCACATAAGGATCATTGCCTAAAAATTTCATAATGGTGTCGGCAGTTAGTAACCCTTAAATGTTTTAAATGGCATCCGAACACACTATTTCAATGACAGTTTTCAATGAAAGAGGAAGTAATAATCGGAGAGATTTCTCATTTTTAATATAATGAAAGTTTATTGGGAGTTTATTTTAAAAAAAAGACCTTACTTTGATACTATAGTACTTGAATCTGAATTTAGGCTTCATCATCATGCATTAGTGCCATTTCTGACCAATCACTGAAGTTAGTTTGACAATAAATCTGACATCACTTCATCTCAAGAGATTGTTAGATCGTAAAGCATATTTAGATGGAAAATACTCAAGTGTTCTCTCTAGGTATTGGCTTAAGTTTTCTTAACTCATTAATTCGGAGTTAACGCGTACGGGATATGGATGCAAGTTCCCATTTTAGTATGCTTCTCAATATTAATGATTTATAGTTTTTGTCAGTCTTTGATATATATAGACTTTGCTTTGTTTTCCATCACTTCAGTGTTATGTCAGTCTTTTCATGTTTTATTGTATTTTTATCAGAGCTGATTTCATTAGTATTCTGGGTTTTTGTTTTCCTGATCTTTATGTACAGGCAGCTTGTCAGGAATTCAGGTTCTGGGAACATCAATGGAGTGTTTAGATACTGACTGTCTTCAATGTAATTACTTCAGGGTTTTTCATATTTCTAGATGTTTGTGAGTTCCTTCTTCTTTGTCATGATGTTTGTTTTCAGTGTTCAAGAACAGATATAGCTGTATGTGCTAGTGCCCCTTTTTGCAAGTAAAAAGGTGAATAATATTTGAAAGATGAAATGTCAGTAAGTTATTTTTAGGTTAAACAAAAAGTCTTGAAATGTATTAATGTTTTCTTTATGCTGATGGAAATAATAGAAGACAAAACAATCAGAAATGTGCTTCTATGGAATTAGTTACAAGTAAAATAATTTTCCAGCAAAGATGTTTATTTTGTAAATTGAGAGCTAAGTGTTACTGTATACACAAAATCAGAGTGGCAACATTCCTCAGCATGTCAGTGATATGCAAAGTGGAGAATTATTTGGAAAATAGGTTTTTAAAACTTAGAAGTATATTTTACTTTAAGATAGTTTAATTGAAAAATAATTGCTCACTAATACAGTATTGGAAATAGCTTTTGTTTTAAAAATACTTCAGTGTTTTGAACATTGAGGAGAATTGTTGCAGTGTGGATTTTTTTTTAACAATTGAGACAAAGTAACTTGGTATGTAAATATATGCAGTGAAATTAGTACACTGAAAATGGGGTGGGAAACATGTCACTTTAAAGAGCCAAGGAATTTAGTTTTAAAAAATAAATAAATTAAACTTGACATTTTTCTACAAATTCTGATCATCAGGTTTCTAACTGTATTGTGTCTTTAAAAAGCTAAAAATTAGGTCTTTCTGTATTTGGTGTCAACCCTGGGAGCAATTTCTGAAATATATTCTGTGCAATCACTGCACCAGAGGAGCACTGGGATGCTGGCTTCGATATACTATGTTCTTGGTCAATTCGTAACAGTCTTTAAATTGGTATAAAAGGAATTTGTGTTTTCTTTGTATATTTAAGGTTCTTGTTACCCAGACATACTACACTTACATTGCAGTGCTGGTCGAACAACTGATAGCACATTCATGAAAACCTGTGTGACATGGCAAAGCTTCAATATTAGAAAACTTTTGAGGGATTAAGAGTTGTGGTTTTAAGATTTGCTTAGTGAAGTATTTTACACTTTAGATACACTGCCTGTGTTCAAAGGAGCTTACATATCAAAGTAGCTCTTTCCTCCTGAAATGTCTAAAAGATTTTATTAAAAATTTGTTGTAAAGGTTAAAAGAAAAGATGATGGATAAAGGAGAGGAGAAATGCACACAAATACAACTTGATGCGTCACACCATGTACCAGTACAGCCACCTGCCAGCAAATATATTGGCTTTAGCAGACTTCCTCTCCGTTGGAGAGTACAAAGTAGTATGGGATTTGGAGGGTTAAATTTTTTGTCTTTTACTCTTGATGACCATATGGGTCTTGTTCATCTTTGCAAGTGTACTTCATTTTAATGAACATGGATGGGGAGTTACTCTTGAAGGTAGCTGTTTCCCTGCTGTATCTGATCCGTCTTTCTGGATAAAGGGTGTAGGCTGCAATTTTTGTGAGAGAGATGGATATAGTCCCCTGGGTGTCTTTATTTGCATAGCATTTGCTTACAAAACTTGGTCCAGAAGGAGATGGGGAAGATGCATTAAAACAAACCTTTCTTGAAAATAAAATAGCGCTGATGCAAAATACAAAGTTGACCATCTAAAATGCATAGTTTCTCAAAACTGCCAGTATCAGTCTTTGCTTGTTCTTTAACTTTCTAGTATATCTAATTGTTCTGAGTAAACTAACAATGCTTGTGTGGGGATATTTTTTATTGTATAGTAACTTTTTCTCTAGTTTTTCTCTTTAATTTATGATAAAACTTATGTAGGACCTTTCATGTTTAATATTAATTAAAATAACTTCAGGTTTGTTCGTTCTGTTCTGTTAAAAGGTATCTGAAGAATTTTTACAAATTTTATCTTGGAAATTAGCTTATTCATTATGTTTAATTTTAGGAAATGGTGCTCTTGCAGAACATTCTGAAAATGTGCATATTTCAGGAGTGTCAACGGGTAAGTCATTTTTTGTAATGTTTAAATTTCATGCATGACTTAAATAGTAAATATTGAAAGCCACCTGGTATCTTATGAAGAGATATTTGGCTATAAAAATTATTACTGCCTTTTGCAGCATGTAATAAGGAATGAAGCAACTGGAACATGGAAAAATTCTCATAAGATAAAACTGATACCTGCATGCTCATGAACAGATTATGCCTTTCTAAGTGGACTGCTTAATTATTTTTCCATACAAACATTGAACTAAGAGAAAAGTTGATTTAAGTTGAATTGATATTTTCTTTCCACAGTAAAGTTTTTGTGAAATGAAATTTACTGAAATGTAATTTTGGACACTATCAAATAATATAAATCCAAGAGTTATGCATTTCACCTGATTAGATTTAACTGAAACTACTGTACACTTGACTGCACAGCTTTCCTTAATACAAGAAAAAAAAATGTAGAACTCATGAAACTGAGAAACTGATGAGATGCTGGGAGAATATGGGGTATAAAAGCAACACATACTGCTTAAAGGTTTCTGTGTTCTCTTCCAATAAGTCGATTTTAGGCCTCTCTGGGCAGCAGCCGCAGTTGGGTCTGTTGTGTGTTAGTGATTGTGGAACTGTGTGGCCATTGAGGTATTGGAGTATAGACTTTGTTCTTCAGATGCTGTGCAGTGTCAGCAGCTGCTGGGCATGGTTTATCATACAGATACTCAGAATATGTGCGAATGGGAAGATAAAGGCTCCTCAGCAGGTAGCAGAATACAAGCCTGATTCTTACCCTAGGAAAGCTGCCACTCATCTGTGGAATTCAAACTGATTTTCACACACCCTTCTCCTAAAATAAGAGTCAAAATGCAAACTTGTCCTTTCTGAGAACAGCTTGTACATGTTGCTGTAGTTATCCTTCAGTATTGCTTTAAACATTACATTGCTACTTGTATGGTTAAGTATTTGGATAAATTTATGGTCAGTGTATAGTTAGTTTTATACCCATTGCTTTCTATATCCCTTTTATTGTTCACCACTCAAAGACTGTTAGAAGTCTAATTATAGAAGATCTTTCTTACCCATTATTGTGCTGCGTCATGAAGAATGCTGTTGCTTTTTAACAGTACTGGTGCACCAAGTATCATATATACTACATTTATGGCACGCTGTAAATAATAAATATCAACATAGCTAGTCGCCACTGTTGGAACAATTGTTGCTGGAATTGGAATGGATGAGAGACACTAAGTCAGCCTAAAATCTCACTATGCAGCTTTCAGGGTATGTTTTAACAACCCCTCACTCCTTTGTTTACTGCAAGGGTTGTGTCACAGGTCACAATGCAGGCAGAAAAGCATCTGCTGGGCAAGGGGTGAATGGAATTTTTGACTCTGCTTTCAGTATTTTGGCCAGCATGCTTGAATAGGCAGTGCCAAGAAGAGCAGAACACAACGTACTTTGTACACAAGATAACAGCAGCTGGTAGATAGAACTTTAACTACTGAGAAGAAAGATCCATGTAAAAATAAATAATAATAATAATAATAACAACAACAAATATATATATGTGTATATATATATAAGTATCTCCTATGTTCTTTTGTTTTAAAATAGCTTTTCGGATGGGGAAAATAAATACTGTACTCTTGAGTTTCTTTTTTAATACAAAGTGCAAGTTCTTCACTGGGGAATTTTGAAGTAACTGGAAAGGGGTGATCTGTTAAGGACAACCTGAAGAAAGCATATAGAGTAGCCCTTTTTTTTTAAGGAGTATTTTCCTTACTGCTCTTTGTATGTACATCTCAAATGTTAAGTGCATAGCCCAAGTATAAAAGATAGGGATGAATGAGATGATTTTTGTAGTTCCTTTGAAATAAATTGTGTCTCCTAAACATATTTTCAAACTTGCAGGTTATATGTTTCATCAGGCATACCTGGATAGGTTTATATTTTGCAGAACAATTTTAAGCAGAGTTTCTGTAAAATAGAACCAAAGACATCTGGCCTTTAATCTTTCTAAATCCAACTTTCACTTGGTGTTGAAACCAAGCAAGCGATTTTCTTGGACAGTTGCTACAGAGACAGGATTTAAAATGAAATTTTTGTCTTGATGGTAGATTTCCTGTCATGCTGCTGCTGTAAGACTACGTGACCTACCTTACTAAATTATGTTTTAATAGCACAGACCTCTGTGGCCTTTGGTATTTATGCTTCTGCTGTATATTATATCTGCCAAGTTACAGGTACATCTCTAATATATGAACATGCTTTTTCTACCAAGAACAATTAGTGGAATGTTGTCTCTTTGCATATAAGCTATCACTACAGAACAAGTGTTTATGCCTTTAAAATCTGAAGGGTTCAGAAATATTTTCGGGTCTGTCTTTGAGGTATGTTGAGCCATAATTGTCACAATTGCAAAACCAACTCCCCCATCTCCCTAACCCCTCACTCTGCATTTTAAGGAACTGCAGCACTGTTTTTTATATATATTTAAAAAATGGTTTCTTTTTACTGAATATGTTTCTGTACTGCAGAGCAAAGGGCATTTTAAATTAAAGCCTTTTGGTTTGACCTGGAGGCAAAGATTCCTATGCCTTCTTCCCCTGTAGTTCTCCAAATAAGACTTCCAGTGGCTCCCGAGAGTTACAATGCAATAATTATCCTCCCTATTCACCGTTTAGACTTTATCACAACATTATTCTCTTTTTACTCTAAGCTGTTTTAAACACCTTCAGATCATTTATCCAGCTGCATTCATGTCCTTACCATGTCCAATATAATGCATACCTTATCATCCTGTGGTTCACATTGAAAGCTAATTCTTTTATCTTTTCAACTAATCTCCTGGCATTACTGTGAAGATAAATCCCTAATCTCCCTCTCCCTGCTTTTCTGAAGTGACTTTTTTTCCTTGACATGTTGTTCACTCGTACTACAGGTACTTTACTTCTCTAGATCTTGCTACAGAATTTTTGCATAGGTTTCTTAATTATTTTCTTGTTATAACTTGTTAGTTGAATTTGGTACAGTAACCTTTACATTGGCTCTCTTCTGTTTACCAATCAATATCCTGTAGTTTATGATAATGTTCTGTAATGTAGGATGGTAAACAAATTTCAGGAAGAAGGAAATAAGAAAAACGGTTGTGTCTGTTTTTAAGAAGTCTACAGGAAAACCCATATACACCAGAGAATTATGTGCACAGCTCTTTTGACCATTATTTTACACTCTAATATGTGAAACATCCTCAGTCCTAATTGCAGTATTGCAATCTACTGAACAGTTATATCAGAGTAACGAACAGAATTGCAAATAGATTGTTAATAGAATAAACGTTCTCAAAGGAAAGAGTTTGAAACAGGTAGGAGATGGATGAGTGGAATTGTACCAAAGACTATGAGGGCATTGAAGGGAGTGCAAGCAGCAACAGCATTCATGTAGAAATGGTTGTGCAGAAGGAATTTGTTCCTCCCCCCAAATATTATAGCCACCAGCATGAGATTTGAGAACATCTTGGGCAAGCATCACTGGGTGTCTTTGCTTCTTTACAGTGCAACCTTCTTAATTTCTTTTGTGCTTCTGCCTTGGTTGCAAACTCATTTCCTTTTATCCTGACTCATCTAATTTTCATTCTTTTGTTCTCTTTTAATACTTTAATTAAATTATTTCAAACCTAATCAGTTTTCCTGTAATTTTAAGTTGTCCTAGACATAACTGACCTATATGACAAATGCTTACAGGGCTTCTAGCAATTGAGATTAAAAGTGCAAATTTTGTGCAACTTAAAGTAAGGATGTTTGCCTCTATTGATACATTTCTGCTTTATGGGCTGCCAGTTGGATTTTCTTCTTATCCCATATCCTTCTTGATGTTTGCTTACATTCTGCATGTTTACAATTACATGAATACCGTGTATGTTACCTTATAGTCTCAAAATGTCTAGGAGAAAATCCTAGTTAGGCAGAGGGTTAGGAATTTATTTTAAAGGTTTGCTATTGTCTTTATAAAGTATATTCCCTTTAAAGCTGTTCTATTTCAAAAGGTTATCCTTGATTTTAAAAATCTCGCTGAGAAATTACTCTCTCTAAAAGACAGCACTTCTGAAGTGCAGTGTCTGCACAGTTGATCTTGACTTCTCTACGCTTTTTAAGCAAACAGGAGATTTCTGTTGTCTCCTGAGTTATAAGTAAGAGATTTGTAGTGCATTAATACATATCCAGTATGCAAGTGTGTTTAGCTTGTCTAGCCAACTTGAAGTTAAGAGAGCTGTAATTCACTTTTCAAGTCCATTCCTTTTTTTTTTTGAACCCCCACTTTGTAATATGAATACTTTCTTCAGTTCTTTCTCTCTTCTACAGCACTTGTATAGTTTTGTTCACCCCTTATTACTGTGCCTGTGGTCATTCTTGCTTCCTCATGCCCACCATAGTCTGCTTCACTCTCCCTGTATTGGATGCTGTTGCAAATGCTCATATTTTGCGCTCAGCTCTGTAGTGTAAGCTTTACTGGAAACAGAGAAAAAAGACATCTTAATAAAAGAATAAAGAAATTACAAGGATATGGTTGATTCTTCAAAGGATAAAAAAATCTTGAGTTTGAGTGAAATTGGAAGCTTTCATGTGCTCTGAAAGTACTACCTTGGTTATACAGGATTTTTATGTGGAATTTCTTCCATTCATACTTGCGTAACAAATATATTACTGTTTGTACTGCTGCAGGATTTATGTATGTTCATGTTTTTGGAGGTGAACTCTGTAAAACTGAACGAACACATGTTGAATGGATTATTTTTTAGGTATTTTAGTGCAAAAATTCCTTTGTCACATAAACTTAATATCTTCTTTAGAGGTTCTCAGTGACAAAATTTTGCCTGCCAGTTTGGAAATACCTGATCTCAGGTGTGTGTTGTAATGTAAATTTCACCTCCAGGCAACTTTTTTGAAGCTGGGGACTATTTCAGTAGTAACCAACTAGTATGTGGAATTGTTGCCAGCATTTGCTAGCTTAGTATAAAACGTCTTATACATTCTTCTACATTTTTGCCTGTTTTTGTTTTCTATGTTTTTTGGTTTTTGTTAAAACTGCTATTTCACTTTAACAACTTCATAACCAGTTTTTCTTTCAAGTCCTTACATTTAATGCCTGAACAAATGTTAAGTATAAAAAGATCACTTACAGAGGAGCTGTGTTCCAAATTATCATGGTGTTAGAGCACCACCTATAGGGTTTGCTCAAAATTTAAGAAGAAAGTGAATGATTGTGTATTCAAGTGAATAGTATCTTTCTCTATTTTGCAACCTTTCCATCCCAAGATATTAGGGCAGCTCCTGTATTCTACAGTTAAGGTATGTTAATACTTAACTGTGCAGCATGAGTAAAGCTCTAAAAAGGAATGTGAAAAAATATTTAAAGCATTATTCTCCTACAGATATACAGGAAAAAGGTAAATTTACTGAGTTTTATTTTTGCTGCTGTATTTAAGTTAATATAGAAAATTCAGACATATGTCAGCATTTTTTAATCTTTTAATCCTTCTAAAATATATTTAAAAGTGCATTTGTTATGCCATATAGAAATACTTTAAAGTAATAATAATTTAAAATTATAACTTCTAATAATTTCAAGTCCCTATAGCATTGCAAAATTATTTTAAAAGCTTAAATGTGCATAAAAATAGAAAACAATAACCTCTCCACAGATTACATTACTGCAACTTTTGCACTGTTATAAATGCAGTTCATTCTTCATCCTTTTTGTTTATTGCATCAGTTCTGATTGGTTATTTTAATCAAATAGGAATTCTAAAATCTTTTGATGATCAGACAATAATGGAAGTGCTTCCTTATTTGTCATAGTTCTTGTGTTCAAACTACTGTGTGTAACTTACTGGGCTACCAGTAAACCTTGACAGCTTGCAGATTTTTGACTACCAGTGATAAAATGGAAAAATAAAAGCACAGAGGGCAGTTATTTTTAATGTGTTTTCTGACCACTGAGACTTCCTCATAATTTGAAGCTCTGTAGTGAGAGTATTGTAGCCTTCCTATTTATGTGAAGGTTCTATATATGCTATATGACAGGTGTTGGATATGAGGCTGCTAAGGGGGGGGGGAAAACAGGAAAACAAAACCCACGAACTTAAGTGTAAGTACATTACTTCAAATAAAATCAGCAGAACTGAGAACACTTGAGCTCTGGAAGGAACAGCAGCTGCGTTAAGGCCATGTAGAAAGCTACACCTATAATAAAGTAAGAGTACAAATGACTGAGTTACTTCAGTTGTATATAATTAGACCTATCAATATAAGCTTTCTAGTCCATTATCAGAAATGTAGTTCTGTAGGTCTCTCTGCTGCAGTAAGTGCTCTTGCCTTTCAAGCATTTGGAATCATGTTTATGAAGATCATTTCCATGCCAAGAACTGGAAGGGGGGAAGTATTTAAATGATGGTCAAACACTGGTCTACCTATGACAGGAAATTTCAGCTACTTGATTATTTAGCTTTAATTTGCTTTTCATCTTCTAATGCACTTGTCAGTATACAGTGTAAATGCATGGTTAAATTGAACTGAATCTTTGTGAAGACTAAAAATAAAATTTAAAAATAAAAAATCTTTCACTTTACTAGTTGTCAAAGTCCACATAGAATAATCTTTTTTAATCTGTAATAATAATTGACATAAGTAAAAACTGCCACACTGGCAGTGTTGGAAAACATCTTTTGGCTGACATGTTCCGTTAAAAACTCCTTTAGAAGTTGTGGGTTTTTTAACTGGTACGTCATCTAATGCACTCTGATATTTTCCCTGATTAGTGCTATTTGGTTGGGTGGGGGTTTTTGTCCTATATTTTTTCGTAAAAAATAAGGAATTTATCAAATTGCTTTCAATATATATGTGTATTTTAGCTTGTGGAGATATTCCAGAACAAATTCGATCACCAAGCGGGACAATCACAAGTCCAGGGTGGCCCTCTGAGTATCCTGCCCGAGTTAACTGTAGCTGGTACATCCATGCGAACCCAGGGGAGATCATTACTATAAGGTAACAGTGCTCCTGTATTATCCATGTGGATTGAAGAAGTACTAACCAGACATTTTTAACTGCCACTTGTGCACGTACCAGTTTTCTCTTCCATCCTGTAAGTGAAGGATTTCAGTTCTGTCCTTTGCCTTTCCTTTTATCTGATTTGTTCTCACACAGCCATGTAGCATTTGTTTTTAGCTGGAGAATTGGTGACTAGAAAAAATGTCAATGTGCTCATTTATTTGAATCCTTTTAATGTGTCTGAAACATAAGAAATTTTCATTTAAAAGTGTGTAGAGTAAATGCTGTAATGCTTCATTGCTGTGAAGTCCCTTGGTGTGCTTAATAATGTCGGACAAATAGTGAGTCAATAGATAGGACTGCACTTTAGGAAGGGCCGAGTTTTGATATAGGGAGCTCCTCACAGTTTCCCATATCTTGTAACTTTTCTAAAGTAGTAATGTAAAAAACTTGTGGATTCAAGTTCTCATCAGTTCATTTCCAGTTACTGGTTTCTTGTAGCATTAACATACAAGTTAGTACTGCTTAGACTTGATCATGAAACTGCATTACTTGTAGATTTTCTTCATTTTCCAGTATAGACTTGTTGACCTAAGGAACTGCTCTTCATTATGAAATATTTTCTTTGACACAGTTACTTGTTTAAAGTACTGCTTCTTAATTTAAACAATCTTTCTACTGAATATTTAACTGGCATAAATGCAATGTAAAGTAGGTAAAACTGTTCAGCTACTAGAATGCTTTCTACACATTTCATACTGTTTATTTTTAATGAAACTCTTTTTCTTTCATGTTGTTTCCTTCCACTCATGTATCACATTTCACTTCTGGCAGTGCTCTGTTGTCTGTGCAGACCTGTTTTGCACAGACTCTCTCCCCCTCACACGTCATTACCATGGCAGCTTGTCTTGATTGAGTGCAGCCACACCATGGCATTCCATGACATAAAGGTTGGGTAGCTGAGTAGTGAGACTGGGAGGAAATCTTACCTGAAAACATAGTTTTGAACAATTTAGCTGTATTTATAATGTCAAATCATATTATTGCCATAAGTGTAGCATTAGCTAAAATTCTCGTGAAATTTGGGTTAAACAAAATCACTTAGTAGTATATGAAAATCATTAAATGAGACACATAGGGACAATTTCATTAACAGAATTTATTTTTAGATTAAGACAACATGTGTTTTTGTATAAAACTGCATTTCTGTAAGTGGTGGATGCAATATTTTATCTGACAGAACGCATTCTTGCTGTCCTCATAATCTAGACGTATCAGCACAAGGTTAAATCCTATTTCTACATGGGTAGAAAAGCTACTTTTTTTACTTCAGAAATATTTCTTTATTTCAAAAAGAACTTCAAGCTAATTTCCATGTGTAGTAATTAATCAGATTGTTTGTGTAATATTGAGTTCAGTAGCAATTTTGATATTTTTCTTTTTCAGCTTTCAAGATTTTGATGTTCAGGGATCTCGACGATGCAGCTCAGATTGGTTAACAATTGGAAGCTACAAGAATATTGAAGGCTATAGAGCATGTGGCTCTTCCATTCCCTCACCATACATCTCTTCACAGGATCATGTTTGGATAAGGTTTCATTCAGATGATAGCATCTCCAGAAAAGGCTTCAGATTGGCCTACTTTGCTGGTATGTTTCAAATGATACGTAGTATAATTTTATGGTTCCACTTTTTGTTTCCTGTTCCAAGAATTATGTCCTTCTAACGGGGTAAGTATTGACTATGGGTATTTCCTGTAGTCACCTCAAGGTTTATTGAAATCAGAGAAAACATAGATTAGGTAATGTATTTTGATCCCATGCACAACTTGAATATTCAAAGTGGGAATATCAGTAAGCAGATTGAATGATTTTTTGGGAAGAAAAAGGTTAGCCATTAGTAGTAGGTACCTAGAAGTTCTTTTAAAATAGTTTAAGATTTGAAATGTTTTCGTCAGACTAAAATAAATTTATTAAAGTAGTTGGGTAAACTTCTGAGTATCATAAATACAGTAAGAGAGGAAAGAAATGGCAGGATATTTTTTTTTTTACATTTCTCACAGAATGTGCATCATTTTTCCCATTTCCAGAAGCCATACTATCTTTTAAAAAAAAAAATCTAAAAAATCCCCACTGCATTAATATTACAGATTAATCCAGCCAAGTGCAGACATGGTTCTGTACCTGCAAAATTTTTCTTGTGTAATTACAGGATGTGATATAAACTAGTTACCAGTAGTAATAGTTTGAGAGTGTTTTGTGAGGCATTCTTGCTCTATTGGATCTTGCCAAGAGGAGGAAGCCAGTTGTGGCTCAAGACTAGTTCCAAACTTTTCCTGACTTTAAGAGGTATTACAGTTTTATGTAATAGCATGATTATGGTGTTCTACATCATGATCATCCCAAATACTGGATTAGATTTTTCTTGGTTTTCACAATGGTTTCATGTTACCTTGCTCCCTCCAAGTGTATGCCTGTATCCATTCACTGGCCTGCTCCAGATCTCTGTGCCCACTGACTTTTGGCTCCTCTCCTCCATAAAACAATTCATACTCTTACACATATCCAGTGCCACCCACCTTCAAAACAATTCCAACAAGATTCAGTAAATCTAGCCCTGATCTCTAGTCTAAGCTGTATTTGCTCCTGTTCTGTACTCTGCACTCTTCTTACCTAGTAGCCTCCTTCACTGTGGCAGTCTCTCACAAACAAGTTTCCAAGCAGGCTTATCCATCTCTATCACCTGTTCTCAAGTCTACAAAAAAGCTCTTTCTATGGTTCAGCTCCTTGCAGTTTAGCAGGTCTTGGGGAAGTAATGCAGCCTTGCATTTGTTGCTGGCCCGGCTCTCAGGGCAGTGCTCTACCTGGGTTTGGTGCACCATCTCACCAAAAACGTATCAGGGAGCAGGGAAGAAGCCAGTGGCTGATCAGTCATCCTGTGCTGCTTTTTCTGCCAGTGGCCCAGGTGAACAGTTACCCTGTGTCAGGCATCAGCTTCTGCCCTTTTCAACTCCCTCTCCAAGTAGGCACAGAGGAAAGGCAGCATTCCTTCCTGAGGGATTTTGAGAAGGAAGGATACCTTGGATAAGAGTGTGAAATGGGTAGAGGAGGGGAGCCATGGGCTTTGTAGAATTTTTCTGAAAACCCTTCCCTTTTTCTCTGGTCTTGAGACAATTTTGTTATGTAACCCCTCTTGGAAGAAGCTGTAATATTTTCAATAATAAGCAGGTTTTTATGTTAATTGATTTCTTCTATGTAGTGTTGTAGATTAGAGTGCTTAAGACTTTAATCCTAAATTTATGAATGTCTTTTTTAAAAGAAAGAAATACTATTTTGGGGAAGTTTGTTCATTTTTTAACAAATGAGCCATACTGAAACTTTGGCTTGAGTTTGCTCCCTATGTTTGATACAATACACAATTGAGATGAAAGTGTAGTGTTTCAGTGATCAGAGTGGTCTTTTAATGTTTTAAACCAATCTGTATATAGGAGAAGAGTTGACAACTGCTCTAGAAATCATCTGGTCATTTCTGCCTTTGAGTGTCAAAAAAAGCTCTTGAATGCTAACACTTTTGCTATGCATTCAACTGTGCCATTATGTTTGGTTTCTTCTCATTAGCACTATGCAGTAGTGCTCAAATTAACACCTCAATAGACTGTTTAATTCAGTGTTTTTAAAGCTACTCTCAAAGTTGGCAAGTCATCGTAGAAAAAGGGGAACAAACACTAATGCATTAGTTACTTGGATGCAAGTTAAGCCTATCTGTGCTGGAATGATAGAAACACTACAGATTCCAAGTGCAAAAATGGCCCTTAGGGAGCCCCATGTTTAAAATTGGATGTTAAAGATAGGTCATGTAAATTGTTTGAGTTAATTCTTGTTTAAAGAAAATAATAGGTAAATATTTATATTTAATTTAAAACAAACAAACTAATAGAAAAAAGCATAATGGGTAGGAAGGGTACTGGGCTAGAAAGTAAATTTTGTGCCACTTTTACTTGCCTTTCTTCCCTCTGTCTTCCTCCCGCTACTTAAAATTTATCAGCCATTTTAATTTTGGGAATTGAAATGGGACAGAATTTACTAGTGGTGATGTAGAGTGAAAAACAAAGTTATTAAAAGCACAGAGGTCAATGTCCACGGTAAATGCATGAAAGACTTGTGTTAGTCCTTTGGCTGTAACTATATATGGGTGCTGCTAATGATCATGTGCTATCCTCAAGTCTTTTGTGGTACAGCTCCCAAAGTTATTCTTACTTAGTACATCTCTTATCATTTTAAGACTCTTTTTGATTCACAGGTGAATTTTCTTTATGTAAGGATTGCATGATTGGTGATTAAAAATGCTACATCAGGATCAAGTATCCCAACTCTTTTCTGGGATGTTTAAAAGCTTTTAGAAGGAAGGGCTTGGGTTGAAATTGTATCCTCTTTTGTTACTGCAGTATTCCTGTCAAAATTTATAACTCCATGTTACAGCTTTCTTTTCAAGCTCTTCCAGGTTCTGCAATGCAGAAGGACTGAGCTAGATTTTAATTAGTACTTGCACAGGTTCATTGATGCATATTCTATATTGCCTGCACCTGTGGAGCATAGTCACTCAGTTTAGGTAGGACTAGTCTAGCAGTTCAGTTTTACAGGTTTTGAATTCAAGGCCAAGGTTCCAACTTTGCCATACTAATATTGTGAACCGTATGTATGTGTGTGAGTGTACTATATATATATAAATACTTATATATCTGTAACAGAACAAGAAGATGGTATCATTTATACTGCATCTCTTCGGACTTTTTTTAGTGAAATTAAGGTTTTCTGAAAATCAGTCACTGGCAGCACATACATTTTGCTCTCCTTTCATTCTTCAGTCTTTGAAAGCAAATTTGTAGACTAAACATTCTTTAGCAGTGCTTGTAACATTTATCACTGTTGTTGATTTCATTTTTTCTGCATTCACTTTTTAAAAACCTTAGCATTTGTGAAATTTAAAAATGATGTGTTCTACTTTTCTAAAGAAGAATTATTATTTTAAGTTAGAGTATTTATTTTTAATGCTTTCTGAGAAGATAAAGTAGAAAAAAGGAGAACAGAGGTATGATATGACTTGACCTATCAGAGCAGATTAGTTGCAGCAAGGAAAATTCAAGCTAGCTGTGAAAACTTTTATCATGTTGCCTAATAAAGCACTGGAACTTTAAAAATACTTGATTGCAGAAGGTGCTGAAGAGCCTAATCAAACACCAGTTAGCCTTTTTTTGAGCAGATGATTTGATTAGATGGCCTCCATTCCAATCTGAATTGTTCTCTTGTAAAAAAAGATAGAACATGCTTCTCCTGGGAACATTAGGATTTCAGTGAGTTCATCATGCTGTCTTTCCTGTTTCCTTATTAAAACCTCAGGCATAGTGTTCCTTAGAATGAATATATATTTGTCTAGTTTAGTTTCTGAATTACTGCTGTGTAGGACCATCTGCATTGCAGACTCATTTTAAATTTTTTGACCATGATAGTTTGTTTTATAGCAAATTTTACATTCTGTACAGTGGTTTGTAGAAATAAGTGATTGAAAGTGATACAGCAGTGTTTAACTCAGCTGAACTGTTGCAGAGCTGAAATAGCTTGGATCCCAGGTATATTTGCTGTACTCTCATCTTAGTTGCTCCAGGAGAGGCAGGAGCAAACAGTGGGAAGAGGAGAGGACAGAGGTTTCTTTCTTTGGTGGTAATGTGTAATCTTCAGCTGTCAGCTTCTCTCTTGCCTTAGATCCTTTGGTACAAAGTAGGAACCTCCAAAAGCAGAAGAGATCTGACTGCTTTTATGGGAAAGAATTTGAGGAGATAACCAGTACTGCAGCACAAAATGTTTCTGTATTTTGAGTGATAGATGGGAGAGTATTTTTCTAACTTATTGTTAGCATATTAGAAGTCAGATTTCTCAATAGCTATAAATGAGCATTGGTTTTTTTGCTTGGGTTAAAGTTATTTGACTGAAATCAGCTAAGGATAAGGTACATGCTGATGTGTTGATGCAATTTTGCCTTGAAAAAACTGTTTTATCTTGAAATTTGCTGAAAGTTGTCATGGTTTACAGACACTTCAGGCATTTGCTTTTCCCTTCTGAAGTACCTGGTACAGGAAATAAATATGCAACACAAACCATTAAAGTGCTAAACTCTAAGAAAATTTTTTTTTCTACTTCCAGGGAAATCTGATGAACCAAATTGTGATTGTGACCAGTTTCATTGTGCTAATGGGAAGTGTATTCCAGAAAGTTGGAAATGTAACAATATGGATGAATGTGGAGACAACTCGGATGAAGAAATGTGTGCCAAAGCTAATCCTCCAACAGCTTCTTCCTTTCAGCCTTGTGCTAACAATCAGTTCCAGTGTCTTTCCCGCTTCACCAAGCTTTACACTTGCCTTCCAGAATCTTTAAAATGTGATGGTAACATTGATTGTCTTGACCTAGGAGATGAAATAGACTGTGATGTGCCAACATGTGGGCAGTGGTTAAAATACTTTTATGGTACTTTCAGTTCTCCCAACTATCCTGACTTCTATCCACCTGGCAGCAACTGCACCTGGCTGATAGACACTGGTGATCATCGCAAAGTAATCTTGCGATTCACTGATTTTAAACTTGATGGTACAGGTTATGGAGACTATGTCAAAATATATGATGGGTTAGAGGAGAATCCACGGAGGCTGTTGCGTGTACTGACAGCATTTGATTCTCATGCTCCCCTCACAGTTGTTTCATCCTCAGGACAGATAAGAGTGCATTTTTGTGCTGACAAAGTGAATGCTGCAAGAGGGTTCAATGCAACCTATCAGGTTGATGGCTTCTGTTTGCCCTGGGAAATCCCATGCGGTGGAAACTGGGGGTGCTACACAGAGCAGCAACGCTGTGATGGCTACTGGCACTGTCCAAATGGAAGGGATGAAACCAACTGCACCATGTGCCAAAGAGATGAGTTTCCCTGCTCTCGAAATGGTGTTTGCTACCCTCGTTCAGATCGCTGCAACTACCAGAATCATTGCCCTAATGGTTCAGATGAAAAGAACTGTTTCTTCTGTCAGCCAGGCAATTTTCACTGTAAAAATAACCGCTGTGTGTTTGAGAGCTGGGTTTGTGATTCTCAAGATGACTGTGGTGATGGCAGTGACGAAGAGAATTGCCCAGTCATTGTGCCCACTAGAGTGATAACTGCAGCTGTCATTGGGAGTCTTATTTGTGGATTGCTGCTTGTCATTGCACTGGGATGTACTTGTAAATTGTACTCACTCAGGATGTTTGAGCGAAGGTAAGTTGAACTCAACTTTATTACAAGTTTAGGTATCTTGGTATTGTCTGTACTTGAAGCAGTTTTATTGCCATACAAATATTGTTGCATGTGATTTGTAAATATACTGTTCGTTTTTCTTTGATAGTAAAAAGAGGTTAGTTAATCACAGAGTTTATCAGGTTGGAAGGGACCCATAAGGAATATCAAGTCTAACTCCCTGCTTCTTGCAGGACATCTAAAACTAAACGTTGCTTAGACCTATGGCTGAGCATTGTCCAGATGCTCCTTGGACTCTGAAGGCTGGGTGCCATGACCCAGTTCCCTGGGGAGCCTGTTCCAGTGACTGACTGCTCTCCCAGTGAAGAAAAGAGGATCGAAGTATTCTGATCACTTCACTGTTGAGGGTTAAGCTTTCAGACGATGTTAACAAAAAGGAAGTGTGGAAAAACTGCAGTTAATTAATTTGCAATTTATATTGCAGTTCTGTGTATGACAGCATGTTTCTTCTCTTGTAGGCTAGTTCATACCAGGATTACATATCCTTCAATTTTTTACAATAATACAAGCATTACTCACACTGCTTTTTATATTCAGCCAATGGGTTTGGGCTGGCTTGTTTGTTTGCTTTTAAGAAACTTATTGTTGGGTTGGTTTTTTTGCTCCCATTTCAGCTGGACGGACTCATAGGAATGACTTTATATTCTTTGCCAATTAAATTTCAATTAAATTAGCAAAACTTGATCTTCTGAAAATTTTTTTTCAGATTATAATAGTCTGATGTAGTTTTATTCTTTTCTATATGTATATGCATCAGTGTCTTATGTATTCTGAAATTTCTTTTCTCTTTGAAAGATCATTTGAAACTCACTTGTCAAGGGTTGAGGCTGAACTGTTAAGAAGAGAAGCTCCTCCATCCTATGGACAATTAATTGCCCAGGGTTTAATTCCACCAGTCGAAGATTTCCCTGTTTGTTCCCCAAATCAGGTAAGATTTCAAAATAGCAGGCAGACCACTTAAATTTTAAGGAGACTGAAATGAAGATATTTTAACTTTCATGTACATTCTTTTGTTCTAGAGCATTTCCTTTTCCTCTTTTCAAGTCAATAATGCTACAGGAATGATTAGCTGTTGAAAAAAATCATGATACAGTAACACCACAGTTTCCTTTGCAGACTTTCTTTTGTTGATAATGCCAGTAATGCACACTATAGAACCCCTCTTGCATGAAGAGTAATAGATTGGTAGATCTAATTGTATGTTCTGTATTACTGTTGTGAAAGTAAGGATTGCATGATAGCACTTTTTGTTTTGGGAAAGAAGACCTAAACTTCTAATGCAAAATGGTAGTTCACATGCACAGTGTGTAGGTATGTTCATGCCTGCTATGAATAATGAGGTGATGGAGAAGGCCAGGCTGTAGTATCATATAAAATTACATGGACAAGTTACAAAGTAAAAGCTAGTAAATGGCAGTTAATAGTTCCTAGTCATCCAGATTCAGAGGTGGATGATTAGCACATTTCTTACTTGGGTGATTAATGAATTTCTGTCAAACAACTTTTCAAGTAATTAAAAATGTCTTTCAGTTATAGAGCTCTTTTGAGAAATAGAAGGAACGTCTTAGTCTAGGAATCCTGCATTAGAGTTGGCATTAATTATGTTGCAGTTAATACAGGAAAGTTTACTGTAAGAAAAAATTACATGACTATCACATGTTCTTTCATGCACACATGTTCACCAACAGCTAGGATCTGTCACAAAAGATTTTTCAGAGGAAAAGAGGAAAATAAATTGCAATTTGCATGAGAGGCTTTAAAATGTATCAGAACACATTGTAAAGACTTTTTTAGTAGCTAAATTGGCACTGAGCTTCATTAATTAAATAAATGCCTGTAGTGGACACTGTAGAATCCCTTGTTCAGTGGGTTACTGGGGTTATAATAAAGATCAGTATGTTACTGTTTCAAACCAGTTTTGTACTTCTACAAATTTGGCTTGCTGTCCTCTTTTCCAAAATTAAGCTTCACCAGTTTATGATGGATCTATGTGCACAAGTCTCTTGAGGTAGGGTTAGCCCAAGAAGGTCTGTGGAGACAATGCAGTTATCATGCCCAGATGTGTAAGTCCTCTAGTACGGGTAACTTGGAACAAACCAATGTTTTCTGCAGGTGTGGGACACTTCAGGTTTGGTGTACATAAATATGTGGAGGAACAATTACGATTTTCAAAAAAATCTAGCTTGCTCAGACCCATTTTTCATCATGAAATCGCATAAAGGTGATGTAAAGATCTTGGTTTTTACTAAGAGGAAATCTCGTCATAGAGAGGACAGTTCTGAAAGACCCAGGCGTAGTGGCTGCAGTCAGAGATTGGTACTGGAGCTTTTGAAAAGCTGTGCAATTACTGACATTTTCTTTACTCTTTAGTTTGACTTAAATTGAATTACCCACTGTTTCTTTGGATACATTTTAAATTCATTTCAGAATATATTGAAATTATATGGCAATCTTTTGTAATTAAACATAACAAAATGTAGTTGCTTGATAGTATTTATATGTAACCATGATTTCACACTCCATAAAATATCAATGCATGTACAATAGTTTTGAACAGTGAGAGTGTTACTGAATTCCCATTAAGAACACCAGCACTTCAAATAAGACTTGAGGCCTTGAAAACTGAAGTAACTATACTGACCAATTAACTTGCATAGAAATCAGGAGTAGTAGTGAGCAGGCCATCAACTTCAAAAGTAATGAAAATGTCATTCTAAAGCACTGATGCTTCCATGATAAAAACTTTACTCATACTTGAACAATGAAGTTGCATTGCTTAAAACCTTTGTTTTTCAGAGGAGACAACGTCAATAAAAACTCAAGGCAATGTAAATTGAATTCTATAAATTATAAAACTCGATTTTTAATATGGTAAAGTGTTGGGGGAAGGGAGTCAGTATTATGTCATGGTGTGTTAAAATTTGTTTCGAGCAAAATACACATCTTAAGATTGCAAACCTGTGTAGGACTGAAGATAGTTATTCAAGATTTCCAGAAGTCTCAAGCTATAGGAATCTTGGATTTCTGTGTAGTGCTTTCTGCCTAAAACTGATACATGCCTTCAGAGCTGGATTTTCAAGGATGAGTAGCAGTCTCTTCAGTAGGTTTTGAAAGTAAGGCTGCTGTACACTCATACTGTATGCTTGAATTCAATCATCCTGTGAACTAATGGAAGGGAAGAGGTAGGTTGTGCATGCAGTATTGTTCAGATATTCTGCTGTGTTGTCTGAAGAATGGTGGAAAGGAGGTGAAGGTGACAGCATGAGAACACTAAAGTTCCGTTTTTATAAACGAAGGGAAATACATGCATATATGTTAAGAGTTTAATTGGGGAAAAATGGCTGTTTTGAGGAATATTCTATATTTTTGCCGTAAGTGTCATCAAAAGTTGTGAATATGGGCTTTATCCTCTAATTATACACATTTGTGAATATTTTTAGAATGATGATAGAAGATCTTCCAACCTATTTGAGAATTGAGCTACTTAGCTGAGGTAGTGTTCTAAGTTTGAGTTAGTGATGCCTTAGGTTTTAACTTCCATACTTTTCAAATCCTGTACTGCCTAGTGTGTAACTGAAGTTTCCTGTAGCCTGTTCACTTCTGCTCTCTCATGCTAGGTAGACGTAACAAAGCCTCTCCGGGCCTGCTCTCCAAGGACACTCAGATCATCCTAGGCCCAAAAAATATAAACCAAAAGCCTCTAAAGGGAAGGGGCAAGCTTGGGGAAATTACCTCATTAACTGAAGCTTTAATTGGAGAATTAACCCTGATATGCAAATGAACCAAACTTACAAAAGTGTGAAGAACTCGTGACCTGTCGTCCATCTTGGCAGTAGCCTCTGGCTCCCCAGGGGGTACCTTTGAGGGCCCTTCGAATAAATACCTACCTTCATTCCCTCATTCTTGACTAGTCTTTGTTTTTAGGTGGCCACTTCAGGCATCATTAGGGATCCCCAATACAAAGGAGTTTGTGTGTTTGTGTTACCTTACAGTTCAAAAGTTATACAGGGTTTTAAACAGGAAAATTCAGGTATGCATTCTTCTGTAGCTAAATGACTGGAAAACATATAGTGAATTTGGGAAATGTATAGTTTAGAACACAAAAGATAATTTTATTTCAACAGAAGCATAGCATTTTGAAACTGGAATTAACTGATGATACCAGAAGGGGGGGAAAAAGTCAAACTATAAGCCTCTGCTGGAGAAGATATTTAATTTAGTCCCTTTGAGGCAGCCCTATGGTAGTGGATAAAGAAGGTGGCCACCTTTGTTAAATCTTTCTGGAAGACTTTGTTTTTAAATCCTAAACTTTCTGAGACATGTTTCTATGTGCTGTTCTCTAAAATCCACAGTGACTACCTTTTTGGTAAGACTGTCTGTAATAGATTTAGTATGCCTGCTCTGCTGGCTCTGTGGTTGTACTTTCCTTTAATCAGTGTTCCATATCCAGGCTATAGTGCCTTGCTTTTCACATTGTCTTATTTAGAGATCCTTGATTAGGGCAGAAATGTACCTTATATAGAATTCATTCCTCTTATTACCTTTGCTTATGTATTTCCACTTAATTTGCCTGTTTATAATATTTTTTGCACTAGAGCATCTAAACTTTTTTCATGCCCACTTTTTTTTTTTTAAATAGCCTATTGCTACATATACCAGATCCTTATTATGAAAGATGCAACATTTTTTTATATTTAAGACTCTACATTTAACTTCGTTAAATGCTGTTTTCCACAACAGTTATCATTCATTCTTTGCTAGTACCAGCAGACTGTCAACACTTGATTGTTGCTTGTCTTCTCATTTAGGCTTCAGTTCTGGAAAACCTGAGGCTGGCAGTACGATCTCAGCTTGGATTTACCTCAATCAGACTTCCTATGGCTGGCAGATCAAGTAACATTTGGAATCGAATTTTTAATTTTGCAAGGTCACGTCATTCTGGATCGTTGGCATTGGTCTCGGCGGATGGAGATGACGTTGCCAGCCAAAGTACTAGTAGAGAAGCTGAAAGAAATAATACTCACAGAAGTTTGTTTTCAGTTGAATCTGATGATACAGACACAGAAAATGAAAGAAGAGATGCAGCAGGAGCAGTTGGTGGTGTTGCTGCCACCTTGCCTCAAAAAGTCCCTCCTGCAACAGCAATAGAAGCAGCAGTGGGAGCGTGTGGGAGTTCCTCTGCTCAGAGCAGCAGTAGCAGTGCCACGGATGGTGGAAGAGAAGTGACAAGCGTAGAGCCCCCAAGCACAAGTCCCGCACGCCACCAGCTCACGAGCGCACTAAGCCGTATGACTCAAGGCTTACGCTGGGTACGCTTTACTTTAGGGAGATCAAGCTCGGTGAATCAGAACCAAAGTCCTTTGAGACAGCTTGATAATGGGGTAAGTGGAAGAGAAGAGGATGATGATGTTGAAATGTTAATTCCAGTCTCTGATGTAGCATCAGACTTTGACATGAATGACTGTTCAAGACCTCTACTTGATCTCAGCTCAGATCAAGGACCAGGGCTTAGACAGCCTTACAGTGCAACACATCACAGTGTGAGGTCATGCAGTCGAGATGGCCCCTGTGAGAGCTGTGGCATCGTACACACTGCCCAGATACCCGACACTTGCTTAGAGGCAACAGTGAAAAATGAAACTAGTGATGATGAGGCATTATTACTCTGCTAGGTACGGATTGTTTAGGAAAGATTGTGTACAAGTTGGAGCAATATCTGTCATTGTTTTGTACTTCACAGTTAAAATTAGTTTTTAGTTTAAAAAAATCCAGGACAACAATATGTTAAAGCTATTTTAGCCTGTGTGGTTGATTAAACTTTTCTTATACTGGATGACATTATGGAACTATAAGAGTGAACATTTTAATGGCTCTGAATACACAATGTGTGTATCCAGTATAATCAGATTACTCTTTAAACTGAAGTTTTCCCCATTAGTTTCAAATTTAGTTTATCCTGGTACTGTAGTTAAAACCTGAAACATGGCTGCTCAAGACTTATTGGCTGCCTGTTTAACCCCATATTAACAGGTGAATTTGTACAGAATTATTTTCCTTTAGGAATTGACTCTGTTGTATTATTGCCAACATACTTGTAACTTAATATACTAAATACTGGTAAGGATTGTTTATGTAAAATATGTACTTTCCTTTGAGTTTATTCAACACTGTCTAAATATTCTTGAATTTCATCATAATGTGAACTTACTTAAAGGGAGGAGAAACTTTCTCCAGGAGTATTCTTTTTCTTTCAGAAGTACAAAATGCAATGATATATGAAATTTAGGCATAGTAGATAAACTGATGGCAAAAGCTTTTTTAGCACTGACTTTCCTAAACTGCAGTCTAATATGGTACAGCCAAATAGTATGTAAAATCCCCAGTCATTAGTCTTTTTGATTTGAAGTAAAAAAGGGCCGAAGATATTACAATATGTGTTAGTTCCTTAAATATCCAATATGTACAAATACACTACAGAATAAGTTCC
>NW_008237244.1:712443-715027 GCF_000691975.1 Corvus brachyrhynchos
TTTGCACTAAAATCATATTAAGGTCTCTAATGAGCTTAGTGCACAAGCACTATCACTTTAAGTACTATTATTGTCTAATATTGCAATGGCTATATATTTCCATGGCTCTTTTCTTGGGGTGTTGCATTTTTGTTGCAATTGAATTTGCTTTACTAATTCCCTATTTATTCATTGTATTTAAAAACTGGTTTACTCGGTCGCAGACTGGTTGTTTAAAAAAAACCAAAAGAAAACCCTTTTAGTGTATTTTTTTATGATACTACATGTTGGAGCAAAACAGATCAGTGAGGAAAAAAGCTCATAACTTCCAATTTTGTGATAAGCAGGTTAATACGTGGCTACTAGCTTGACAAGAAGAAACTACACCTTTTAAAATCAAAACTGTCAACTACTGTTTTATTTATTCTTTGCCAGTCTGTTTTTAGTAGGCTTAAAGATCCAGTATGAAATGTATTTGTGTGTGATTGTATGCTATTTATTAAATTTTAAATACTTTGTTGAATGTCATTTTAAAGCATGTTTAAAGTCTTGTGCATTTCTGTCGTGTTATGCTGTCGGGCAGAACTGACTAAAATTTTAATATGTATCAAAATTAAATTGAATTTTTGTTATGTTTTTGAGGTACTTTTAAAGATAAATCTAAGGTCTGTCTGGCTTTTTTATTTTTTTTTAAATTTTCATCTCTGAGTACAAATCACATTCAGAAGAAACAAACAATTGAATAGGTTCCAAAGTGTATGTATCTTCTCCCTCTTCTCTTCATTCACAGACACTGGGATGAGAAAAATAAACTATTTTACCATCTGGTTAATTTTTTCATGCAGGTTAGCAGGTAAATTCTGAGTTCAGGATGCAATTACGTAGATTTGTGCTTTTGAGGAACCTTATGTGCAATACAGTTGTAAAAGATTTTATTATAATGACCCATGCGGTTTCAAGTTTCAGAACAGATCACATCACACTGGTACCACATCAGGTACAAGTTGGCCCATAATTACACATACTCAAGTAAAAGTCATCAATGGCCATTTTTATTCACATTGAATAATATCTAAATCTGTGGGTAATCTTTAGTCTGATTTCAGTAGCATTGCTTATAGAGCAGGCAGCTTTGCAATAGGAACATGGTAACACACCCTGAAGTGTATGTGAACAGTATGTCCTGGTATAAAATACTGGGTTTTTAAACCTTCCTAGTTAATTGTCATCAGAAAGTGGTTGTGGAAATGCTTGTCCCTGAGGCAGATAAATTTTGAAGAAAGAGTCTTCACAGAATACCTTCGGTGTTGAACACACACAGTGATCTAAATTTGTTCCATTAGATGCCCCAAATAGCATGTACCTATGGACTCCATATTGCAGATGTAAAAAGAACACAATGTTTAATTTGTTTTAAAGGACAAATGCTACACATTTAACTGAGAAGCTGGATTTGATTGATATTTGGAAAATTGTAAATAAAATTCATATTTGTATGAGGTGAATTTGTTGCAGTGATTTTTTTTTTCTTGGGGATATTAAAAGGAGTGATTGGTTTTTGTTTTCAGTAATGTATGAATGATTGGTTGCATTTGTTTAGTTTGGTTTTACTGAGGTTTCCGGTAAGTCATTATTACCTTGTTTCTTTTTATTCTGGAGAGCTTGAATTAGTGTTTTGTTTAATTGATTCTTGATTTAGCTGTGCTACAATACTAGGGCGGTTTGAACAAAAGTCAGAATTATTTACTGTGGAATTATCTTGTTTTCTGTAATAAATCACTTTCATCTGCAAGCTTTGAAGAATGTAGGTTATTGTGAGGCAAGTTTTCTCCTCATGTAAAGTTATTAAAACATGGAAAGAGTTTGTCATTTTTATTTTCCACATACCACACTTTTTTTGTCACTTGGTTTGCACTGAAACATTAGGGGGGCTGACTGAGCTTCAGATGGTGCAAGGGCTTGTTTTGTATCCAAAGTAAAGGTCATTTTCAGTACAAGTTCAGCAAGTGTTGCTGATAACTCTTCTTTCAAAACAGGTTTCTGGAGAGGATGCTGGAATTAGTTACAGTATTATGTGTTCCACTTTCTATCCAAATGCCTAAGCATGAACTTGTGTCAAAGCTTTGACACCAGTCCAGGGAATTGAAGTTCAAGTTGGGACACAAATACTCTTTCAGTGAGGTTTCTATATTAAATACTCACTGCAGATCAAATCATGGCTTTTCCTATTGGGATGAGGTTTTGCTTCCTTTCTGAAAAGTGAGTGACTTATTTTCCTATATATATATATATATCCAGATATTCAACTGTGACAGTTGTACTGAGGAAGTGCTGCACATTTCCTGTAAATCTTGGTTTAAGTCAAAAGTTTTAATCTTCTGTAGTTGGGATGAAGCTTTTTGTAAAGTGTTTTGTCAGTTTGTGGGGCTTTTTGACTGTATCTCTTTTCTTCCTCCCTTGTTTCTGAAAATAAGCAATTGGTAACTGAATTCCTCCGAGACATCAGCTACAACTCAGTTGCCCAAAATGGGGTGTGTTCTGAAAGGACAAAGGAGAAGTCTGTCTTGTCCCTTTGCCAAGTCACCAAACATATGGAGAGGTAAGC
>NW_008237244.1:715043-768750 GCF_000691975.1 Corvus brachyrhynchos
TTCCCTTCTATCCTGCATTGGAGTTTCACTCTTGTAGTTAGATTTTCCCTCATCTAAGGAAATTAAAGTCCATAATTATTGGACTTGATACAGAGAAGTTTTATAGCACAACATTCATGTCAATATGTCTAGTTGAGATTTCTGTTCATATGCAGTACCCACTATGGTGGGTAGTAACTTGGGGGAAGAGAATGTAATATCCACTAAACTGAAGTATTATCTAAGAATTTGGATGGACAAGACTTCCCACGTCACTGATGGAGGAGGTAAGAGATGTTGCTCTGAGCAGTGTCAGTGATTCCTAATCACATTTTGAGAAAAGGTATTGCAGCGGGGGCAGATGGCGAGGTGCCGCAACCTTCCAGAAGCACCTCCAACAAAGGGAGTCACTCGGCAGGCCGCTTCTCACACACTCATACACACACACCAGATACATTATAATCCACAAAGAGGCCAACAACAAGGAGCAGGGAAGGGTCTTCGTGTGAGGTTCCACAAGGTAGTTTATTACCACCCAGCTGAAGGTGTCCAGGGACGAAGACAAAGGAACAATGGAGGGCCCAAGGTTTAGATATGGGATCGGATGGGGGCAGAGAAAACACCAGGGCCCAATGGTCGGGGAATACAGAGGTGGAGCATAAGCGGGGTTAAGGTAGGGGAGCCAGTAAGGGAGTAGTGAGGGTGGAGCAAGGGAACAAAAGCCAATGGGAGAACCGGGAAGGGAGAACTTTCCGGAGGGAAGACATATAGGGTAAAAAGGGGCAGGGAGGCCAACGGGCCAACCAGGAAAACAGAGCTGCGGTATATCAACATAATTGACGTATTTAACACAAAGCCTCTTGGGAGAGACCCTTTTCTCTCACCCTAACCTAATAGAACCCTAGGGTTCATCCTTCCAGGGGGCCCCTGTGGTTCCTTCATTGATAGGTTCAGTGGTCTCCACAAAAGGGCATTTACCATAAACACAATTTAGCTTATCTTTGTGAATATCCAGCCACAAATTAGTGATATTTCTCCATGCACACTGAAATCTAGCAGAAGAGTTTAGGTTTTAGCATTAATTTCTCCCTGTGACCAAGTGGCATCCTGTTATCAAAGAACCAAAGAAAATACTCAAATGCAAGTGAAGTTTTTCAGATTGAGATTTTCTTCAGTTTACAGTTACCCTGTATGATGCTTGTGCAGGAAAGAAATTAGTGGAAAACACAGGAAGCAAAAAAAAACAGATAAAAAGAGGAGTCTCTGAATTTTGAATTTGAATGATGGGAAAGTTGTAATAGCCTAGAAACGTTAAAGGAATATAATTGTATTACATTGTACAAAGGATTTTTTTCTCAGACAAATAATTGCAGGAGGCCTTCCCAAAAATAAGTCATAATGGGTAGGACATGTCAAATCAGAAATGTATAAGAAAAAGAAAGAATCAGTTATGGTTCAGTGTGGACTTCCTAACAAATAATAAGGGTTTATTAGGCAAAATGTAAAGGACAAAGAAATAAACTTGTTTTGAGGAATAAGGACATGATCCCTGAAATAAGCATACAGGTATCTGAATTTAGAGCAGAAATCTCAGATTTCATCACAGCATTGTTGAATTGCATTTGTACCTTTGCAATGAAATAGTCATGCATCTGAAGGTATGCCAACAGAAATGAAGAAATAGGTTTATCTGCTTTTCCAGGTGTATAAAATTGAGGAAAAACAACTGGTAAAATGTACTGGTTTAAATCTGTCATCTTTCCTGTGGTTAGTTAAGAACCACCTTGGACAGCCACAGTTGGAGGAAGACGTTCTGGTGCGCCAGAGGAAAAACAGGAGCAATATACAGGACAGTGAGGAATGTCATAAACTGACATCATAATTCTGCAGTGACATGGCAGGGAACAGAGACGTTCAGTTTTGCTTTCTCTCACCTACTCTGTTGGCCAGCAGTTACAGTCCTGACTTAGTGTTCCTTCAATAGAGAGATGTTGTATTTGAGAGTCGGAGAAAATACAGTTAATATTTTGCAGTGTTTTTCCAGATAATGCATTAGTAAAAAAACCAGTTTCCAAAGATAGCTATTCTCTGTGCTTTTGTGGTTGTGCTTCTTGGAGTCTGGAAAAATCCCACCTAAGAACCTAGTTTCTTTGACTGAGATTGTCCACCGGGAAATAACTGACAAGTATGATAAGTCTTTTTTTCCCAGAGCATTGTGAGACTTAGAATTTCAATGCCTGAGTTGAACTGTCTCACACATATTTATAAAGTTGGCATTTTATTAAACCCTTATTGAGCCAATTAATAGTGAAAAGAGCAAAGAGCACAGTATGAAGGTTTCTTAGATGCTCCTCTGCTGGGTTCCTGGTAATTCTTTCTTCGTTATTGGTTGTACTGTCTGTGGTTCACCATTTGTGTTGATCAAGGACGAGGAGGCATTTGGCCTTATGAAAATGAGAGAAGAGTCACTAATTATTGTAGCTCTAAAAAGCAGGATGGTTTTCAGTACATGACACCTTTGGCTGCCTTCCTTTGTGTCACACACGTGGGACCCAAGGCTGGGTGCTAATGGGCTGCATCACTGCTAATGGATCTGGGGAAAGACTGGCACTAGGATCTTGGATGTAGCCCAGTACTTAGGAGAGCATACTTATAATAGTTCATGTGATGTGGAACTAGAGGATTGAACTTCTTTCTTAATGTTTTTTAGCCCTGTTTTATTATAGAAAACCATAGGGCATGCTTGCTAGTTTGGGAAAGCTTTTACAACTGAAGAAGGCATTAGAGATTAGATTTTGAAACCTCACACTTGTGTCTGAAAATCCATCCCATAAAAGTAGTCAGCACCAGACTCTTCTGAAAACTTGTGAGGTTTTGACAAGGGCACCTGACTGGTCTCACAATTATGAAGACTTTACAGGTGCAATTATGTTTAGACCATCTGGTTTTATTGAATGAATATTAAATTCCCACTGCAGAGGAGTGTGAAAGTAAATCTCAGGTGAACAGACATTATGGATTCTTTGTAGGAGTTGCAAAGAAACAAAAGAGTATTCAGTCCTTCTGACTTTCTGAATATGGGAAAAGATAACCATTCTTTCCTTTCTGCAAATCCAGAGTGCACCTCAAATTGACACATCCTTTTACCAATTCTCTAACACCTAGTGCTTTATCCATCATTACTGAAAGTTGTTGGTATCCTTTTTATTCATTTTCTCATATTGCAAATGTGGTTCACGATCCAGTCTTTCTTCCTTGGAGGAAAGTTGTCAAAAATAAATACTAATAGCACATCTTCATTAGCTGAACTTTCTTCCCACTGCTCATTATCAATCTCTAGATTCCTTCACAAAATACTCTGTTTGTTCAAAAGCCTATTTGTCTGCCACTCCTGCATTTTGAGATACATTTCAGCTTCACCAACTTTAATTTGGAGGTTAATGCCAGTAAGACTCCTGGAGTTAAGAAAAAGCTGAAGACTGAGTGACAATAGAAGAGCTTTACAGAACTAGGGTATGGCAGGAAGAATGTGAAAATGGAAGCAAAGGGAGGATAAGAGTAAGGTGTGATAATTAAAGGAGAAGTTAAAAATTAATAGTATTTTATGTGGGGAGGTAGCAGTTAAAGGTTCCAGGATGAAGTGGATATGTGTGTCTCAGAAGACTTTAAACTGATTATGTCTGCATTACAATGACTTTTAGAAGACATCCTCAAGGTCTGCTGGATGTTCCAAACTTCAGTCCTCTGTTTCTTGCAAACTTATTCCTGAATTTGCAAAATTATTTTCATTTGGTAAATCATAGGTGTGGATTGTGTTTTCTTCAGGGTTGTTCAAATGGAATCAGTTAATCATTAGGCTACTGAGAAAATTCTTACGATTGTACTTCTCTGGTAGCTCCACTAAACAAGACACTCCATGTTTAGATTTCTTGAGGATTTGCTTTGCTAGACACAACAAAAGTATTAACATATGATTCAACTTCAGATTTGTGAGTTTGGGAAGACTTTCTCCAGTGGCTGTCAAATCATTGAGCTACTATGTAACATTTTAGGATCAGTAAAGTCTTCTAACATGAAATTTCTCTGCAGGGTTGTGGTTTAAGCCCAGCTGGCATTTGATCACCACACGGCCACTTGCTCAATCTATCTGGGTGATAGTGTGAAAACTCATGAGTTTGAGATAATGACAGTTTAATAGGTAAAGCAAAAGCTGCACTTGCAAGCAAAGAAAAGGAAAGGAATTCATTCCTCACTTCCCAGGGGAAGGCAGATGTTCTGCCATCTCCAGGAAAGCAGGGCTCCACCATCCACTAACAGTGACTTGAGAAGACAAATGCTATTTACACTGGTGTCCCTCCCCTTCCTTCCTCTTTCCCCAGTTTTATATGCTGAGCATGATACCATATGGCCTGGGGTATCCCTGTGGTCAGTTGGGATTGGCTGTCCTGGCTGTGTCCCCTTCCAACTTCTTGTGCACCCCCAGCCTCCTCACTGGCGGGGCAATATGAGCTGCAGAAAAGCCCCTGTCGTAGTGCAAATGCTGCTCAGCAATAATGAGAACTTTCCTCTGTTACCAACACTGTTTTCAGCACAGAGTCAAAACAGAGCAATACCAGGTACTATGACAGAGTTTAACTCTCTTCCAGCCCAGACCACTACAACAGTGCAGAGTCAAACATTGATTACAGAGCAAAGATTTGTTTTAAACTGTGCAAAGAGAAGAACAAAAAAGTAAAATGCTTTGTGGGTGAGTAAATACTACAAAGTCAATTAGGAGCCAGAAGCCCTGTTGGAGAAGCAGTAGATAATCAGCGATCACTAAGAATATGGGGCCAGTTGTCTTCTCATGATATTTTAAGTACTATTTCTGTTCCACCAGTGATATTTCAAGCTATTTTTTCTAGGGACAGCTGAGCTGTGAAATACTGAATATTTATCAAATGTACATAAATGCAACTAATGTGAGATTATCTTTTTGGTCCAAATGCATTAAATAAAAGGGCTTCTTAGACAGAATCTTGTTATGTACCAATACATTAAATAATGTGTTCAAAACCACCTGTGGGGTAAATTCAGTTTTCCTACGCACAGCATTGTAAGATGTTACGTTGCTGGTTTGTGGGCAGCTCTGCAATTCTGAGCTGGGAATGAAGTTACAGATAGAAAGGTTTAGGCACTTAAGAGCAGGATCCATAAAGTCTAAATTAGCCAGGAGGAAATCAGAGGAGGGGAAACAGAGCTCAAGCCTGTTCTTGTTCAGAAACAGACATAAATAGGATTTTGAGCTGTGTACTCTTCATGCATTTATGTATAAAATTGTATCAGCTCTTTCCTGTGCAGCACACACAAAAAGGGAACTGGATATTCCAGTGTACACTACAATCTGCTGTAATGTGGCTGATCTGGCCGCAGATCTCCCTCTGCCCAGTTTGGCAGAAGGATTTGAGCATGAACAGTTTACCACTGCCATTAGCCCAAGAGCATACTCAGAGATGACTGTCTAGGTCTGTCACACAGAAACTCCTTTCATAGAAAATACTAAGTAATCATCTGCCAGGGAGAAATTACAAGAAAGTGGCTATTTTAGGTTGGCAGTTGAGGTACTGAAGTGGTATTGAAACTTCAGGGTGAAGTCTCTGCCAATAAATACTGAAAAATCTGTTGACACTGTTCTACATCAAATCATTAAATATCCATTGGGATGGGCAAAGGAACTTGACTGCTACACCCCACATGACTGCACATGATCAAAAGAACCTCTGACCTTGCTCTCCCTCTCCTCACTTAACAAAGGTCACTTCATTTATACAAAGTGAAACTGCTTTCCCAAATGAGCTTTGACCTGTTCTGTTGCTGTGTCATGTTATGAATCCCAGTGGGTCTCTGTCCCACTGCACAAAGGTGAGGTGTAAGACAAGATACCTTAGGATGAGCAGATAGAAAGGCAAATGTATGGTAATGCTCTCCTACCCATCATGAGGGAAGGGACAAAGGTGACATGCTGATGGAAGGTGAGTTTTTTCCAATCTTGTGTCCTTTGTCTAAATGGCTTTTTGGTGCACTGTGTGTGCACCCTCTCACAGCCCTCAGAGACAATGTTCTATCTTGCTAAATCATCACCACTGAACTGGAAGAGGTGAGGGAATGAAGATGCAGGTGCTCAGCAGATTCAGGGACACACTTGAGTGGTGTCACTGCTGACTATGCAAATCCAGGGTTATGGCAGGAGAGAAGTGGGAAAATTCCATAGAAACTAGTACCTGTGAGATAGTACAGAGCAGATCTTTCCCCTTCTGCTCCAAACCTTTAGCTCATTTTCCAGTTGTCCTCATTTTACTTTCCCACCTCTTTTTCCAGGTCTATATTCTGAAACACACAGGCCACATCTTTGCCAAGGTCACAGCAGCCTTGTGTGAAAGCTGCCACAGAAGATCCTGACTCTCCCCTGGCCCTCGGGAAGGGCCCCCCTGGGGTAGGGAGATTTGAGGGGCCAGCACAGCCTGGGGCTGCAGCTGGAGCCGGCAGTGGTTGTGTGGGCAGCGGTGTGGGGCTGTGGGGAGCACAGGCTGGGCCTGCCGGGCAGGCACAGCAGGGCCACGGGGCAGATGGAGTAGGGCATCAGATGCTGAAATGGGATTTTCATATGGATGTTGGCACACACCCCGGCTTCCCCCTCAGTCCAGAGTGGTGTCCATGTAGTGTCATTGCAGGGGCAGGGGGGAGCTGTGTTTGGATCCTGAGGGTGGTGTGTCCAAAATCATTTGAGAAACAGCTTTGGAGCAGCGTGGACCCCACCATCTCCACTGAGAAGGGTGCATTTCCCTCTGCACAGGCCAGACCCACAGGCTCCCCAGACATGGCTGCAGGAAGCTCAGGTTACCCTTGGGCTCTCTGGCTTCTTCTGTGGAGAGCTCAGGTCACCCTTAGTTTCCTCAAATGCGGCTGCAAAGAGCTTGGTTTGCTTTTGGGCATCACCAGGTGATAAAATGGCCACATTTTCAAAGCAGCTCAGCAAGTTGCAAACCCCTGGGTGCACAGAGCAGGCTGGAACGAGTGCCATGAGAACACCCTAGGGCCCCTGAAAACCTGGCTTGCTTTATCCAGGCAGAGTCCAGAGGAAAATGGCCTGACACCAGTGCTCTGCTCCCATTCATGTCACTGGGCCAGACAGGGGTGGGAGGTGGAGCCACCGGGGGCAGAGGGGGCAGTTCCTCCAGTGTCTGTTTAAAGAGCATGGTGTGGTGTGTGTTTAGGGCTATTTGGAGACAACTGCTGCTCTGGGAGGAAGGGGCAGTGAAGTGCTCTCAGGCAAGAGCAATTCCTGAGCTGAGGTCTCACTCTTACCTGCTGGCATGCCACCCCAAAAGCAGGCTCGGCAGAGACTTTTGATCAAAGGGGGAAAAGTTGTGAATGATGACCTCTCTGTGGTGGCTGATGTGTATGTGGAAGATGGAGTGGTGCAGCAGGTGGGACCAAACCTAAACCCGGAGCCCTCGACTGGACTTGTTGTGCTGGATGCGACCAACAAGCTGGTGATCCCTGGGGGCATCGATACTCACACACACATGGAGTTCCCTTTCATGGGTAGCAGGTCAAAAGATGACTTCTATACTGGAACCAAGGTGGGTGCACATATTCACATCTGTGTGTGCATCTGGGCTTTCTCAGAGAGGGATGTCTGCTGCTCATTCAGTATTACTTCTAAAAGAGAGAATAGAGTGTGAATCAAGCATGGGTGATTGTTCCTGTCCCTTTGATTGGGACATTGTCACAAAGCAGTTGGGGTACTCAGAGGTCCACCCTCAACCAGTTTGGTTCCTTCAGAACCTATTTGGGTTCCTTCAGAAACTATTGTGACTGCGGGGGTCAAGTGGGGCAGGCATTTACCCTGGCTGTCAGCATGCAGACTATAACCTGCATTGGTACCTGCATCAAGCTTCATACTTTTCTGAGCAAAGGTTAACTAAAGCAACAGTTTAATTCTCCAGTGCCATTTGAGCACTTTTGTGATAATCTGATCTTTCTCCTCTGTTAGCATGAAGGAATGCAGGTTTTTCTTCTGTCATTTGCTTTGGTGCTTACTCTGTCTCTCAATGAAAGTCCACTTAAACACACTTTCTGAAAGTACCTAATTTCTCCCAGTTTTACAGTCAGAGTAGGGATTTCTTTCAGCTTTTTAGCTGATCTCATTATATTCCCTGCATATGAATAGTGTATCAGTTACTCATATTAATGGTATAATGTATCATCTCCATACAGCTTCCATGCCCAAAATTTTCAAGGTATTTTTCTAAGAGCTTTGTTGGGCAGACTGAAATCCTTTGTCCACAGAAAGGATCACATTGCCCTGTGACTTGGCTTGTCTGCTAGCCAGCACCTTCACAGAGACCGTTACACCCAGTTCCTCTCACAGCAGAACTGGGTTTACTGAAAAGCAGAAAATAAGTTTTTAAGGTTTTCTGAGTAACTCCGAGGTACTTATAGGACAGGGAAACTGTAAAGCAGAGGCTGCGTACACAAAATAGGATGTCCAGATAGTCACTTCAGAGCCTACAAGAAGATTCTAGATCCAGCTTAGAGATCAGATAGGTCAAAAGTTAGATATTGGGGATATTCTTAAACCAAGTCAAAGTGTGGAGAGTGTTCAGACCTATTCACTGAAGGTCATCACCTGGCAAATATTTTGGCAAGAAATTCAGGGAGACAGAGTTGAATTCCAACTATTGCGAAATATGCTACAATGATTAGCTAAGATTTACCCATTCAGTTGAATACCTAAAGGCACCTCTCTTTACAAGTTGAGGGGAGAAAAAGTTGTAGGGGATAAAAAGAGAGTTTGAGTGGAGTTATGGAACCCACGACTTTTTTTTTTTTTTGGAAGTCTATAAATTTTCTTTAAATCCTGTTTAACAAATAAGTCAATCAGTCTTGTTGAAAAATATTTGACTGGTGGAACTTTTCCTGGAGAAAATATTTTGCTCAATTCATCAGAGATTTACAAATCTCCAAACTTCTCTTTTTGCAAAATATTTACAAATATTTTACAAAATATGTAATATTTGTAAATATTACATATTTACAAATTTTCTTCTGATTTCTAAGTGAACAGAAGGAAGGAAGAGAATGATTTTTCATTAGAAAAAGGAAGAGTAATATAGCATGAGGGACTGGGACAGGCTGGATAGATGGGCTGAGTCCAACAGTAGAAGGTTTAACAAGTTCAAGTGCTGGTTCCTGCACTTTGGCTGCAACAACCCCCTGGAGCGCTACAGGCTGGGGACAGAGTGGCTGGACAGTGCCCAGGTAGAAAGGGACCTGGGGGTATTGGTCGACAACCGACTGAACATCAGCCAGTGTGTGCCCAGGTGGCCAAGAGGGCCAATAACATCCTCACCTGTATCAGCAATAGTGTGGCTGGCAGGACCAGGGCAGTGATTGTCCCTCTGTACTGGGCACTGGTGAGGCCACACCTCGAGTGCTGTGTCCAGTCCTGGGCCCCTCCATCCAGGAAGGATGTTGAGATGTTCAAGCACATCCAGAGGAGGGCAACAAGGCTGTTGAAGGGTCTGGAACACAAGCCCTATGAGGAGCGGCTGAGAGAGCTGGGGTTGTTCAGCCTGGAGGAGGCTCAGGGGAGACCTTGTCACTCTCAGAACTCCCTGCAAGGAGGAGGTAGCCAGGTGGGGGTCAGGCTCTTCTCCCAGGCAACCAGCGACAGGACAAGACGACACAGTCTTAAGCTGCACATGGGGAAGTTTAGGCTGGACATTAGGAAAAAATTCTTCACAGAAGGAGTGATTGGGCATTGGAATGGGCTGCCCAGGGAGGTGGTGGAGTCACTGTCCCTAGAGATGTTTAAAAAAAGACTGGAGGTCTTTTTTACCTCACCAACTAAACCATGGTCACTTAGTGCCATGGTATAGTTTGTAAGGTGGTGTTAGGTCATAGGCTGGACTTGATCTCAAAAACTTAACCTAGTTAATTCTGTCGTTCTGTGATCCTGTGAATTTGAACCATGCATATTTTGATCTGAATTAGTTGTACCTGCTTTGCAAAGGGACATTGTTGAGAGCAATAGAGAGGATTTTTTTTGCTAATCTGGAAGACAGCAACCATTTCAACAAAGGAATTTCTGTATTGGATCAATTTCTTTTAGTCAAGGATCTGGCATCTGAGAGATGTTTTTCCCCTCCAAAGGAAAACAAAGTAATAATTCAATTTTCATAAAGAAGAGAGAAAATTATTGGTTAAAAAGCAATTTTTGATCACCATACATCTATAAAGTAAGGTTGTAGTTTATTTATCTACTTGGCAATGTTTATGTAGAGGATGTAAATTTCTCATTCTATTTAAAGCTCTCTATACAGTTTTACTAAACGATACCCCGTTACTAATAAAAATACACTTTCAAACACCTTTAAAATCTTTTGGTGTTAGACAAGGGTTTGGGAATTTTCATACTGTATTTTCAAACTCAATGTGGTTTTTTGTTGTTGTTGTGTATTTGTCCCTTAATTATTTGCCTGTCACTCAGGCTTGTTTTTTCTACTACATAGACTCTGACGAAGCACGTCTCAAGTGGACTGTGCTTTTCTAGTGCTCTTCTTTCTCACTGATTCCACACACTTGAGGAAACTCACTGATGCATGAAGGCTACAGACACATCTCCAAGTCTTTGATAAGTTTTTGTACACGTGCGAAAGCTTCTCCTTCAGCCTGAAATTTTACTTGGATTCTCCTGAATACATTTTTGAGAACATTTTTCTCAAAGCAGATGAAAGTAATCTCCACAATAATTTTGCGAGTCTGGACTTTACTCAGGGATACTCCTCAGTGGCTTTTGGCTTTTCAGTGTATCCAGATTAATTGTTGTAAGGGAGTTAGAGAGGGTGGGAGGAAATTTGCATTCTTCCTGATTGCTAAATAATAACTTTCTTTTTTTCAGGCTGCTATAGCAGGAGGAACCACTATGATCATCGACTTTGCCATCCCTCAGAAAGGTTGTTCTCTTACTGAAGCTTTTGATACATGGAAAAGCCGGGCAGACCCTAAAGTCTGCTGTGATTATTCATTGCACGTGGCAGTTACATGGTGGAGCAACAAGGTAGACAACAGAGCTGGTTTTCAATTCCATAAACTGGTACCACACCTGCTTTGAATTAGTCTTCACATGCTAAATATTGCTGGTTAGTGTTTTTGTGATTAAAAACAACATTTGAAATAGCCCCTACCCTTCTGAGAGTACATGTATTGAAAAAATAAAGCAAGTCTGCAGATAGCCTATAACTCTGGATAATACTGCACAAAGTTAGAGGTAGTGCTTGTGCAAGACCAAGACCAGGCAGGTCAGAAGGGGAAAGTGGTGTTTACAATAATTTTGTCTTTTGTTACTTGAATACTTAATAGTTTCTGCTCCTTCTGAGCTTTGGTGGTTTTGTTGTGTTTTTTTTTTTTTTAATAAGGGTATACATGAAAAATATGGTACTTGACTTCATTTGTAAAGGAAAACATCTTTTCCTGGGTGACTGCAGTAATACCCCTTTGAAGTAAAGCAGGACTGGAGTCAATAGTACATCGAATGGGAAATAATCTAAAAAACCTTTTTTGAATTTACATATGGGAAAATCATCTTTGCTGAGTGAATGTTGCTGATAGCCTGAAAGCTTAAATGAATAAAATATTTTTTCAGGTGCTTGATATCTATCTGAATGTGACCCATGTTTTACAAGACGACTTTGGATTCTCTGAGAACTATGCATCAGTACACAGATATGTGAAATAAATTTCCTATTTTGTATATGAGTACTTCTTCTAATTTTTAAATTCTAAAGTATATGTACCAAAGCCTTCACTCTGCAAACAGAGTATTTGGTATTCTGTGTACTGAGTGCCAAAATAGACTGACCACAACTTCTAACTTAAGGCAAAGACATGACATAAATTCTCCAATGAAGTTTGAGTAATGTGCATTTGAAACAGGCTTAGCAGACAATAGTGGAATTGTACTGCAAACCAAATAAAACTAGGGAGGTGTAAATCAATGAAATGTTCTAGTTTATATTAAGAATCTAACTGTTTTTAAAGGCCAAGATTAAAAGAAATGGAAAGGTCAGGCGTTTTGTAGCTGTGAAAGGCCTGGGTGAAGAAGACTGATACTTCATGCCCATCTGATTAGCTCTCATCTCCTCAGGATTTAAAGTATTAATTAAAAGTATGCATTCTTTACAATGCCTTCTGTTAATTGTAGTAAATAGTGAAGAAGAGGATAAATGACATGTCTCTATAATTGTGCCAGAGCAGGGCCTTTTGTCAGGTATTTATTTGACAACTCCCACTCAAGATGTGCTCCCATCCCTCCTCTGGATAAATTTCTGAGTTTTTTATAAATCTTACCCTTCGTGGGCAGATCCAACCAGATTATTAGAGAGAAGATGAAAAATATTATTTTACTTTTTGAAAGGAATTAATCCCATGGAAATTGTAATAGCATTACAGCTACATGTCAATTACTGTCACCATCATTTCACTGGGAAGGGAGAGCCAAAGTTATGCAATATACGTTTCTAGCTAACCAGTTGTGAAAGAAGCCTTCAGACTAAAATATGTGTCTTTCTTTGGGATGTAATGTTTTTCTGGGCTTCATAGGCTCTAGTAGAAGTGGGGAATCCTATCAAGCAGTGCATGCCCAAAAAAAAAAAAAAAAAAAAAAACCACAGGCTCACACTTAGCATTTTGGAGCTGTTTTGTTTGACAACAAGATGTTTCAAAAGGCTGTGTGTATTGTTTAGAGTCAGGACCAAGCTCTAAAAGATGAAATCTTTCCTGTCACCATGTTGTTTACCAGAAGCTGCAGCCTATTGCAATCCAATTTTGAACAATAGTTTTGCACAAATATCCATGTTGTCTTGAGTTGGGAACATTGACTGTAATATTAGAATGGGTGTTTTCAACATCAGGAGGTTTATTTGAAATAAAATTCTGCCTCATTACCTTTTGTAAAAAGCATTCCCTTCCTACAATTAGCTTGTGCTTCCAATATTTGCACTGCAGTGCTACTCTTTTATATACTTTGAGAATCAATTTGATATTAGAAGAATAGTCTAAGTCAGTCTTTAAATATGTGATTTGGCAGATCTGTACTGAACATATGTTTGATGGGTGAGTAGAGGCTCACCCTTTATATTTACGATTTCTTTATACCAAGTTATTAAAATGTAAAGTGTAATTGCTGTATTTCTCAGGTGAAGAAAGAAATGGAAAGTCTTGTTCAAAACAAAGGTGTCAACTCCTTCAAGATGTTTATGGCCTATAAAGACATATACATGGTCAATGATGAGGAGCTGTATGAAGCCTTTTCCTGCTGTAAGGAACTTGGAGCAGTTGCTCAAGTCCATGCGGAGAACGGGGAACTAATTGCACAGGTGCACATTTGACATTTTGTACATGAAAGTCAGGAATACAGATGGTCCTAACCATAGGGCTGTCCAAACATAGCTCATGTAACAGGAGCAAATCCAGAGGTATGAAGAAAGCTTCACTGACTGGGCACAAAAATCTCAACATCCCTCTATGCATAATTAGCCTCACTGCACACTTGCTACTGCCACCTTAGTGCTGTGTGGAGGCACTGAGAGTTCTGAGGCACTGAGACTGTAACTACACTGATTGTACTCAACACCAGTGATAACTTGAGTGGCTATAATGGAATAGTTTCTTCAACTGTTCCAGTCAACAGCATTTTCATTGTGCCCCAGGTCCCATAACGGAAATTAATTCATTGCTAAATAATCTCAAATCTGCACATCTTAAGTTTCTGAACACAGTAGAGACAAAACCTTTTGCCTCTTAAAACTGCGGAGTTTTCAGAGGCTCTGGATATGCATCTTTGTGCTTCGTAAGGATTTTTCCTTTTTTTTTCTTTCCAATGAGGGTTAGTAGCATCACTGGACGTCACTGGCCTTGATATTTAAGCATACATATTGTGAGAGGGGTAGGGTTTTCAAGGGCAATGATTTAATCCTGCAAGCCAGTGGAGTGTGTTCTCTGAATTTAATTAGGTATTCTGAGACCTGAATTTATTGAGAGATATATTGGATTTCAGATAAAACTACAATAACTTCTTTTTGAAAAAAAAATCATAACTGTCTAGTTATTTTTTTCCTTGAACTGGCTGCAATAGCTGGTTCAGAATCCATTTGACTGACAGGATGTTCACGACACCATGGCTACACTTTAACTGACTCTTACATGCTTTTGTGTGGTCTTCAGGGTGCAAAGAAGATGTTGGCAATGGGAATAACTGGCCCTGAGGGTCATGAGCTGTGTCGTCCTGAAGAAGTGGAAGCTGAAGCTACACAAAGAGCGATTACCATAGCAAATGCTGTGAACTGCCCCCTTTATGTAGTCCATGTAATGAGTAGATCTTCAGCAAAGGTGATCAGTAATGCACGAAGAGAAGGTAAAAGTTCTAGTTCTTTTATGCTTGGACAATGGCATTGGGGGAAGGGTTCTGGAAAACCAAACACAGCATTAGTGTCCTACTTGTCATGGGTGTCATAAGCCTCAGAATTTCTTGGAGTGGGATGTCTAAACTCTGTGTGTGTGTGTGTGTGTGTGTGTGTGTGTTTATGTTGTTGGGGCCCAAGGGGAGCAGTTCTCAAGAACAGCAACCAGAATTGAGACTTTCCCTTCTCCCCAGAGCAAACTTTTTTTCTCTTTGTACTGTACCTCCAAAGTCAAAGTGATGGCCAAGACAGCATTATTGCATTAAAAACGATGTGACCAGTTCAAGACAATAAATGCTCTACTATTCTCCTCCCTTGAGTTAGTCTGCAAGACTTTACCAGATATCTTGATGAGAAATTCTACATTAGAGACCACACCAAATTTTTACAGACAGTGCCATGATGTGACCATGACTCCTATTCACTGGGCACTTAAAAGTCATGGTGAAGATGATAGTGTCTGAAAGCTTTGATTCCCACCAGTGCAGGGTTGCTCAGGTTTGCACTGCAGTGTTCATGAATAATTCTGGTCAGCCAAGGGGGCCTGACCTTCCTGACCATCTCTTGGGCAGACTAGAAGCAGCCTGAAGGCTGTAGGTATTCAGGATGTTTTATCTCCTCATCTCTAAGTCCATTCAGAGCAGCACATGGAACACCAGCACCGTGAGGAGACATTATCAAGATGGAAGCAGCAGGACAGAAGCCCATGTTTTGGAGGACCTAAAACTATCTGTCCTCATTATCTTTTTACATCTTTTTTATTATGTTTTTACATCTTTTGTGTTTACAGCTTGTTTTCACCTGACTTGATATGAATTTCATACAGACCTCAGTTTCCCTATTTCTTGTCTTTAGATAATGCCTACACAGGGGGCATAGATTATTAATATTAAAATGTAGAGTGTGAGATTGTGATAAATCAGAGCAGGGTGATGTCATTGTGCTAATATAGATGGATATGTTTATGCACAATATGTATGACCATGACTTCTAGTAAATATTAGCAGGAATTCAAGTTTATAAAAGAGTTTACCAGAATATATTTTAATAGCACATCTTTTTATACTGTGCTATACTGGATTCCTCCACTAGATGCCAGTGCTGCTGGGAATGTGGGTTATATCCATCAGTGCACGTTTGTTTGTACACTTCACAGGCGTCATGTGAACATTACCTACAAGAAGCTGTAACAACAGTTGAAATACCCAGATTAAAGATGAAACACCGGCTGTGAACATAAAAGACCTAAAACAGTGTTTTATAATACACTGTTCCAGTAAAGAATTTTATGCTGACAGTAAATATTATAAAACATTGGTTAGGCGTGTTTTGTAAGAACAGTCTGCAGTGCCAGTTTGATTACTGAGGATAAATGTATGCTTTTCCAGTATGTGCAAAGAAAGAATTGGGACAATTTATGTACATTGTGGTGCAAATTGTATTTTATATCTTCCTGGGCTGATGCAGTCAGATTCATCAGTGTTTGCCTTTGTGCACAGCAACATATATCTTCATACTTTATATCTAGCTGCATAAAAATGTACTGTTTAGAAAATAGAAATCTAAAATTGATTAAGAAATTTCAAAAGATAACTAGAGTACCACAAATGTAGTTACAAGAATTGTAGTTTTTAATGAGACTGATCTGTATAAATTTTGGTAATTGGAAATTTGTCATTGTTGGTTTCGGTAGATGTTATTTTCCATTTTTCAGTTGAGTGGTAATAGAAAGCAAGGAGTTCCAGGCAAAAAAAAAATTCTCAAAGTATTGTATGAATGACATAAATGGAACTCAAATATTTCAATGAAAGACATTCAACTTGGACAGGTTAAAAACCACTCTAATATGAAAGTTGTGTAAACTCTTAAATATTGGGAGCCTCTCAAGCATTTGAAATATTCACTCTAATACAGTTTATTCATCTTTTCAAGATAATTTCTCCATGTCTTGATGCTAGCTTCCTGCTATTCACAATTGTGAAATTTTTTATGTTCCTTTCCAAGCACTTAGCAAGAAATAAAAATTGTGTGCATATTCATCCCTGCCCATGTCAGAGAAAGACTGATATCCCTTCCAATTCCATCACTGACCTCAGAAGGGGAAAAACTGATCTTCAGTGAGTGAAATCTATTTTCTGGTTGAGAGTGTGATACCAGAACTGAAGCACTGCTTCTCAAATTCTATGGGATGGTGATTTTCCTAGTCAAAAATGTAAGTCAGAGCCCAATTCTTCCTTGTCCCTCATTTAGCTATACAAGATGAGAGCTAATACTGGAGGCTAAAGGCCTGATATAACTTGCTCAAGACAGTAGGCATAATTCTGTTGTCTTCAATGAGCTATGGCTCAGACCTTAAAGGTTAAAATCAGTCATACACACTGTAAAGGAATAGCAGTTCTTATTCTAGATTAAGCAAACTTTAAGAGAATCAGATGAGAGAAAGTCTTTCCTTCTCTCTTCCATGCCAGAGCTCTGACCTACAGCAACACCATTCAAAGAAGGAAACCTCCAGATTATAGCAGCATGTTTTTTTCATGTACATCAGTAATAGCTACTGAATATTCAACAGGGAATCCAAAATTCCACATTGTCACCATGTTGGAGAGGGACAGGCTAACTCCTGCCCTCATCCTGTTCTTTTTGGAGGGTCCTACCAGCCTGTTTGCCAAAAGCAATGTTTTTTCAGTTCTCCACTGAGAGGGTCAAAGAATCTTTGTGAGAACTGTCTTTTCTCAGTGGGCTGTTTCTTCATCCCTGTGTAAAACATGACCTTGAATCTTGAGAGAATAGGTAGAGGAACTGTATTCTTCTACAGAAGGAAAGTCTGATACATTTGTGTGCATGAAACTCTCATTCCTTTAAGTGGGAAGACAGAAGGGATTCTCTTCCTGCTATTGTGTAAAATCTTCCCTCCAGTGAGACTACAAGGCTGTAAAGCTCTGGTGTCAGGCAGTGCAGCTCCTTCTCCCTATTAGGATTACCTGATGTGAGCTTACTGGGGAAAATTAATGTGGCCTTGTCACCCATTCCTGCCACCAGAAATACTTGTGGAGAGAGCAAGGCTAATATAATGTGATTTAGGGGTAGATGATTTATACTGTTTCCCCCTAAAAAATTCTTTCAATTTAAGTGTGCTAAAGCTGGAGACCATAGAATCATAAATGGTTTGGGTTGGAAGGGACCTTAAAGATCATCCAGTGTGATGATTAAAGATTATGTCCCTTTCCTCAGTTAATGTGCTGCTACAGCCAGGAAAATGGGACTTTCTAGTGGAGACCTGGAGAGCAAAATCTTACTGAAAAAGTCAATTTTTAAAAATGCTTCTTCTTTTTTAAAAAAAAGTGCATACAAAAACATGTACTTGGCCAGATTCTAAGAAGCTTACTTAGACTTACAGGGTTGGTTCCTACCATCAGTCACAGGTTATGTCTCCTCTTAGTGAGAGGAAAGACCTGTCCATTGCTGAGGGTATACAAACTCTCAAGCTGATTCTGAGCACAGGAGTGCAACTAAAAATGTCAACTTTTTAGCTGTCTCATGCAGGACAGCTCAGGTCTGGACTGTGTATAGCCTAATGGATGCAATGCTACCCCTGATTCAGTAAACCCTGCCTTGCACTTCTGCTCCTTTCAGAGCATAGCTTGTGAGTATCTTTGCCCCATATGACTTTATCTTAAGTGCTTCTAAACTTCTACTAGAATAAGAACATATGGACCAGTTTTTCAAGCCTGTAAACGTTAGTTGGTGTTTACCAGTGTTGTAACTCTTTTTGAGTTCTGGTAGCTGGTAAAAAAAATTGCAATTGAATGCTCTTTTTTTTAAATAAAGTAATCTATTAAAAATAGCTCTTGCTAGCCAGTTTGGGCATCTGATAAAAAGTCACCAAATACACAGCTATTTACCAGCTGCTCAGAGGTGTCAGGAAGACCAAACAACAGAATACTTGCTGGTTCCTTTTTTTTATTGAATTCTGGAAAAGTTAACAATTTGAAAGACATGATTTATCACTGCATTACTTCACTTTTATGCCTATAGGCAGAAGCCAATCAAGCTAGAAGAAACTTAATGCAGAATTTCCTTGTTGCCAGTCAAGCTAAAAGAGCCTCAGTGCAGAATTTCCTTTTTACTGAGATTAAAGCAGAATCTTGATATTATTGTATCCTTCAGTCTGGCTAGTCATGGCCCAAATGAAATGTAAGAAATTGCACATTCAGCAGAACTGTCCAGAGGTAGTCTGTTGAAACTGCAGTGTTCAGACTCAAAATCACTTGACAGAACAGCTTCTACTCCTCCCCACTCATGGGAACAAAGGGAGATAGTAATCTGAAACTCTGACTGCAGAAACACTGTCATCAGCTACAGTACATGAGTTAGAATCAGTTCAGCATATCCAACTGGGAGCTTGGAAACTTCTTTTCATTTTCATGTTGTGAAGCTGAGATGAGAAAACTATTTTCTTGTTATTCTCTAAATTATTTATTAAGCTAAAAATTCAGTCTTGTCCTGATAATAATTTGTAGCTATGTCTTAATTATTCATAGTTCAGGTTTACTTTGGATGAAAGCTTCTTTAGCTTGTTTACATGCAGTAGGAGAGACACAAACCACACTTCCCTCTCCCACCCCTTTCTGGTGAGTTTGATCATGGAAAATCTGTCAAAAGACTGATAGGTAAATATGACAGATTGGTTATATACACCAGACCTTCTCTACATACATCAAGATTGGTGGCAGCCTACCCTCAAATACAGTGTTTGGGGTTGCCCAGGGAAGACCAAGAGCTCCTGCAGGAGTCAGGGAAGACCCTGAACTAAGGTGAATTAGGTTTCATCCAGCTGTCCTGGTTTCATCCATCTCTCTTCTTAGGTTTCATCATTCAGCTCTGAATTAAGAAAACCCATATCTGCTCAAATCTCCTCATCAGTGAGTGGTCATATCACTTCCATGCATGGCCTCATAGTCAGTGCTTTTAAGTTCTGAAAACTAGGTGCAAAAACCAGTAAATAACTACCAAAGTCATGTTTTCAAGTCTAAAAAATGGTGCTCTCCCTCTGAGCGCAAGTATTAATCTATAACATACGTAGATAAGTGGGAGTGAGATCTTAGAATGCTCCAAGACGAGGCATCAGTCTGAGACAAGCACATTCAGCATGTCAGAGCATGCTGAGGTGGTCGTAGGAAATCAGTAATGCTAGCAGGGAGTCTTTAGGCTGAGGACGAAGTTGTACTAATATTCCAAGTACTCGGAATAAATACACAATACAGACCTTGATTACCATGTAGAAATAATATTGTGTGAGGCCTTTTTGCAAATCTAGCACCAAAAATTTCAGGAATGGCACTAGTGCAATGGGAAATGTATTTTGAAAATAATTGAGCTCCTCAGTACCTATCTATGCTAGTGCAGGAGTTACAATCCAGCAGCTCACAGAAGTAGCAGTCTAATGTACAGAGAGAAATCTGCAACGGTTTGCTTTGTTGTTTTCCAGCAGGTAGTATGACTGTATGACTTACACACAGAAAGACAGAGAAAGGTCACAGTCTTGTATCACCAAGCAATTACCAGCTGTGGCCTTGCTGGGGCAATGCAGTGATAGTTCTAATAAAAATTATGCCTGGAGTGAAATCAGCATCCATAGCAAAATACCCACTGCCTGTAGGGATCAGGGGAGGGAGAAGGCTCTTGCTGGGACCCAGCAGAGACTTCCTTTAACCCGCACCAAGCAGCCTCTGAGTGGGTATGGGAGGTCCCAGCTCATTCTGGTTCTTTAGTGACCACTGCAGTTGGAGGCATCAGCACCTGCCAGCTGCAGAACTGCAGAGTGTCTGGACCACTCGCTCAGGGAGTCAAACATTTTGTTCTGGTGAGTTTCAAACCCACGTTTCCCAGGAGGAAAAAGTAGTTAAAATATGTTAGCTCTGTTTAAAGGCTAGCATTTAGTCTGGGCTGGTGTCCTCTTCTGAGGAAAACAGGATCCTGTGCAGCAAAGAATAAAAGATTAAAAATCAGGAGATAACTTTTAAAATTGAATTATTTATAGTTTTTGATTTGGGAAATGTTTCTATACTTCTTAGTTTATGTCTCCTGCCATATTGTTCTTCCTGGCACAATTATAGCCTGACAATTAAAAGTAGCACCTTGCAAAGTCTGTATGCTGTATATATTAACTTACACTGTTATGCAGTCAGTAATTTCAGAGCACTGAAAAGGTGCTACCAAGTATATGAATCTTAAACATAATTAATTCAACTGAGGACTGCATTCCTTTTGAAATCTCAATCACATTCCTAGTAAACAATGTGTAAAACCCATTATAGTAAATCTGTTAACAATTTAATTAAAAAACTTGCCCAAGCAATGTTCTTAAGCGGAAATATATTGGGAAATCACTAGCAGAATATTCAGAACAAAGATGCTGTGTTATAGCTTAGTTTATTATGTCCTTCCATATGTTGGTGTTTAATTTGAAACACTCATTAAAAGTTAAATTCATTGCCACCAAAAATATCCTCAACAGAGAAAATACAAGTTACACATTTTTATGTTTGATGATGATACCTTTGCTTTACATTTTTCAGGAAAGGTGGTTTATGGGGAACCTATTGCTGCAAGTCTTGGCACCGATGGCACCAACTACTGGAATAAAGACTGGGCTCATGCTGCAGCATATGTGATGGGACCCCCACTGAGACCAGATCCATCTACTCCTGGTTTCCTCATGAACTTACTGGCCAAGTAAGCAGATGAACAAACAGTAGCAGCTGATATCCAAATGCATAGCAAATTTTGTCAGGAGTACATAACAGCAGGCTGACGCTCTGGAGATTTTCTAAGTACAGAATGTTACATTATCAGAAAGGAGAAACCGAAATAACAGATGAAAAATATTTCTGTTTTCATATTTTATTTCTCTGAACCCTTATGGCCTTCTGTCCACACTTGATTTTATTCAATATGTCTTGCCTTGCTCATACCGCAGGAAAAATTGTAACATGACCAGGAAGAGAGTAAGGCTGTAAGTCAGTGAGAAATGTGTAAAATGTGAGGTCATAGCTAGATTTTCTGGGGTTTGTTGTCAGCTGCCTTTTTCACTTGAAATTCAAATGTTGCATGAAAAATTAAGTCTGCTAACTTCTGAAGGTACATGTAAGTTGTCCACTTCATAATGTCTACTTCAGAACAAAGTGGAAAAAGAAGTATCTTTCAGATACCTGCAGTTTACATTACAAGATGTGTGGTTTGCTGGTATTTTATGACCAATAAATGTTAACTCCACAAAAGGGTTGAATTTGACCAAAGAGCCTGTACAGGTATGCCTAAACACTGGCTAACTGTTGTGCAGAGCCGTGGTAATTTCAGAGTTCATATGGAGTGACACAGACTAAAACTGCCTGAAGTGAGGATGAAACCAAGCTGCTTGCTCTGGGCAAAGAAGACAGTCCTCCATTTGTGGGACACCTTTGATATATCCAGAGCAAAAGTGTCAGTGTTGGGGCTTTTTTCTTCTTAGGGGTTTCTGAAGAGGGAACTGCTTCATAGGGCAACTGGCTGTTACTGTGGAGCCAGTCTTGGAGGATGGAACTGAAGGTAGGCTGGCAGGGCATATCAGTTTTTATCTTGAAGGATGGATGACTTGGTCTATGCAGCCTTACAACAGGTTTTCCTATGTGGTGCTGTCTGGTACATACTCTGACTCATAATGAACTTTGTTTCTCTGCAGTGGTGACCTATCTGTGACAGGGACTGACAATTGCACCTTTGACATATGCCAGAAAGCTCTGGGCAAAGACGACTTCACAAAAATCCCTAATGGAGTGAATGGTGTGGAAGACAGGATGTCAGTCATATGGGAAAAAGGCGTTGTAAGTATATCAAAATGTCCAAACATAGAGGTAATTGATTTCTCCAATAAAACATAATCTCTCAGCAGTTATTAACTCTTCAGTTTCATCAAGTGTGTTTATCATAGGATAACTTATTCAATTGAAAACCCTACCAGTCCTTATTAGCTCTCACTTTATGGTCCTGGAAGATGGAAGAAGATTCTTGGTGCTTAAAATATTTCCCTAAAGAATCATTTTTATTGTTAAGCAGTAAGGAATTGCTATTGTTTCAGTGGTACTGCAAGTACATTTCCTTGAAGCATATTTTTCAATTCATGAAATGAAAGTAAAAGGGAAGAGGTGCCTACAGTTTCAACTCTATCAGCTGTGTATTTTTTCCTCTCTGATCTCTCTCAAACTTAGCCATTGGAGGTGTTTCTGCACTGGTGTGCCTGTCAACTTCTAATTTATGTTTTAAGATATGCTTCTCTAATGTGTCACTTAGCCATGTGATAACATGAAATGGGCACCTTCACATCCCACTGACTTCAGATTCTCACTATCAACACAAGAATGGTTAGTGCTTCTCAGATAATGCCTGATGAGGGGGAAGGTAAGGAAATCTCTTGAGGAATTTGCTGCATACTGGGTGTTATGATCGCTCTGGCTTGTGCAAAACTGTTATGTTCTGGAAGATCTACTTCTATTTAATATTAAGTTTTCTTGCAATAGTGAAGTCATGCTGATAATGCACTGTGAAGCATATTCATTTGTCACAGTATAATTACCTACTCACACACTTGGTAAGAATGTGGTTCATGATGTCTCGTTTATCTGTATCTGGGATTCAGCTCCAGTCGGTATGCACAAAACACACGCACTTGAGCCTATACTCACCTGTGGCATAGCTCTAGTGAGATTTTTTTATGGTGTAAACTGAAATCTAGCTTGTGGTTTGTATGAAACTGAGACATGAATGTGCTCATCAGTGCTGCTTTTGAACAGTGCATCCTGTTGGGCAAGACAATTTTTAAAAAGTTCAATTGATAATATCCTCCCTTTTTTCACTTGTAAAATATTACATAGCTCTGTGAGTTTGTCTGAACAGCTTCCCTCCCTTCCCACATGCCATTACTTAGAAGAGCAGTGTTCACCATTTTCATTATACTTTTCTTCTCAGATGACTGCTCACAGACCTCCATAAACATGTTTTTATGACATTCTGATTCCTAGACTGACCTATGCACAATATTACAGCCAGTGTAGCTGGCTTTCCAAACAAACAACAGTCATGGAAGCTGGATTAAATTACACAGCAGTGTACAGTCACAAGACACAAGTATATCCATTGTTATTTGCAATTTTGCTGAAGTGTCACATCAGCAAATCTGTTTTTTATACTACTTGATTTCAACATTTACTGAGCACTACTCTGTGTTATTGCTAAAGAAATTTGCAAATCAGTTTTCCTATACTACACATTGTGCCTTGCCTTGCTGTTACCACCTTTGAGACTCTCCTTAATACTGTCTCACCACTTTCCAAAACCTAGATACTTGAGAGATGTTATGTTTCCTGAGGAAATCGCTGAGCAGGACTGCAGATTTAAAGCCATCTAATACAGTTGATTTCATTTGACTGGATCCACAGGGTGTTTGGTTTAAAGTTGTCCTTTTTTTTCTCTTTGCTGTGGGATAAAGTAAGATAAAGTTACTGTATTTAGTGAAAGTACATTGATTATGGGCATCTGAGACAAGTAGTTATTTTTACTTCTAAACTCTTCAGTATGACATTTAAAAAAATTGATGTGATGTCACTCACCCTAGCTTTTTCAACAAGAAGAGCATTGTTTTCATTCCTTGTTTAAAAAAGTAATGAGTTTTCTTTTGCATACTCTTTTGCAGCACAGTGGAAAAATGGATGAAAACAGATTTGTAGCTGTTACCAGCACAAATGCAGCAAAGATCTTTAACCTTTACCCAAAGAAGGGGAGAATTGCTGTGGGCTCTGATGCTGACATTGTCATTTGGGATCCTAAAGCTACAAGGTATGTACAGGAAATTATTTCTTGCTCCACCCCCGCCCCACCATCCCCCATCCAGCCTTTCTGCAGGAAAAAAAAAGCATCACAAAGCCTTTGTACAACAATCAGCCTTTGGGTGAGATTATGGTGGTTTCAAATAGCACCTCGCATGAATTAATTACAGGATTTTGTCTCGCACAATAGTGTATGTAAGGAGAGCTCTTTGATCTCTAGATGGATTCAACAACATTCTCTCTGATTGCTGACCAAGTGCAAAAATTAAAAATCTGTACATTATGCAGCCAGGGCTTGGTATCCTAAGAGTAAAACTAACCCCTTTGGGATGTCAGAGCAACTCTTTTTAGTGCTGGAGTATGTTTGAATTCCTCCCACTGCAAAGGGCAGGAGAAGAGCCTGCTGCAGTGTGACCCATTACAAACTTGTGGTTTGAACTTACAGTTGCTTAAAAACTGTTCAAAGATGGCTTGAACTTACTTTTGAAGCTCAATCTGTTCATGCTTATGCTTTTATTTAAGGAGTTTTCTGATTGTGTGCACAGTAATTCTGCTAGAATAAAGCTTGTTGCACCAACAGACACACAAACAGTGTCCTGGTGTCTCACCCTGCATGACTTGATACCATGGTACATTTTTGCTAGAAGGGACAGGAAGTGTCTTTCTAGGAGCCTCAACTCACCCAGCATGCTGTGCACTACAGCTGATTCCTGTCCTCAGGTATATTCACACCATCAGCCAACCCCATAGTCAGGACTCTATAAATATTTCAGGAATTACATCTTGAGTCTTGCTCTGTCTCTTGAGCCCATCCTGGTCTTGTTTAAACTGCCTGGAAACGGTCTGGCAGCTGTCTGTCACAGAGCCAGATCAGCTGGGGAGTTGTCTCTTAGTTGAGATGCCACTGAACTCTGTGAGTGCATCTCCACTGTTCCAGTGCTGGGCAGGGTAACTTAAGTCTGCAGGAGATTTAAGAACCGAGTCTTACCTCTGGCCACCTGTGCACACAGCAGCAGCAGCAGGTCAGGAAGTGTTCTGGGGTGGTTTTCTTCATGGGCTCAGCTCTAGTGAGCAGTGTGACCATACAACTGTGCTTTCAGCCTTTGATTTTTGAAAAGAAAAAAGCTGAACACTCTGTTCATGGTGTAGGAAAGTTCTGAAACGTAACTGGACATGTCTGATTTTGGCAGACAAATAGGTAACATGCTCCCCCCCCCCACCTCACCTGCCCAATCCTAGATTTACCTTACACAAGCAAAAGTCTTTTGACCAATCTTCTGGTGTTTTTAATTTTTGGTAATGTAATTCTCACTCATTTCAGTATATTAATGCATACCAAAAGCATGTGAAAGTGTGAAGAAAAGTCTTCTGTGTCTTAAGCTACAATATTTGAAGATATGGAGGTTGCTATTCAGAAGTCCCACAAAAAAACTGGCAGCACCAGCAAAAGAAGTTTCAGGAGTGTCAAAAACCCAAATAAATATAGAGGCCTGCCCAGTGCTGGGTCAGGGAGATTTTCGTGTGCATTATGCCTTCTGGCAGGTTGAGCAAGCATATTTTGAGATACCAGCACTGAGCTATTTCAGGACAGTGAAGTTATGAACTCTGATTAAAAAAGCCCTGAAGGATTGTTTTCTGAACTCTCTTCTGCTCTGCCAGGGGACAAATGAATCTAGAAGGATAGCAGAGTTCTGACAATGTTCTCAAGGTGTTTCATCAGCTCCTGTAATTATTTATCTTTTTTGCCTCTCAGACATTCCTTCTGCTTCTTCACTCTCTCCTGAGTGCTCTAATTGCCTTTTCACCCACTGCAGCTGTGAAGGTGCACTTTTTCTTTAAGTATTTTTTAAACATTTAAACTGTATTTTCTTACTGAGCATGCTTATTTTAAGTTCAGCCAATATTTTTCTTTCTGATCTGGTACTGTTCCCATTGTTTATCAGTTTGGCTTTGCTGGGAATAGTCTCTCTGCAGGTACAGTTGTGTGAACTATATGAGTAAGTATAAATAAATCACGCTGGAACTTGTCTATTAATTTCACTACAAATCCTGAAGAGGGCATAAACAGCCCAGAAGAAAAAAGGAATCTAGCTAATGGATTTCAGCCATTTAAGATATTGCACAAGGTGCAGCCTTGTGTGCTTTGTTGATTCTGGGAAGTGATTTTCAATTTCACAATAGGCTTGTTCCTCTTTCTTGCCAAGTTCTTCCTCTTTTGTGCATGACTTTTTTTCTTGTTTGCAACTCTAAGTCTTGTAAGGGGAAAATGCAATTTTTCACTTCTGGTTTGAGGTTGTTTTGCTGTAGTCTTGAAATACTGACTGATACCAGCCTAAAGAGTTAGCCAATTGCTGGAATATTGCTGTGAGGAATTGGTATTATCACAATCTGTCAGAGATAGTCTATACGGAAGATTCTAGAGTCATTCAGAAAGGTAGTGCAGCTCTTCAATACAAAAAACTTTTATCCCTACAAAATCAGCTGCATTTCCATGTCCATGTCATTGCACAGTAGCAACATGTTGGGTGCTATCTGAGCATTCAGGATTGTTTCTTTCCAGGTTACAAAACCCTCATGAATTCAGTGTGACAGCTCTGCAAGCTGGAAGCAATTGCAATTCAAGGTTCTGCTTCCAGCACTCTGCTGCTCTAGCTGAGGCTTTCCTTTCAAGGGTCAGCTTCACTGACTGGCCTATTTCTGTAGCATTTTCTGGTAATTTCTGCAGAAAATACTGTATCAACAATTATCAGATTTTCTAGTGTATTTAAAAGCATCTGAATACTGGTTTTTGCAGAGCTGCATGACAGCAAGCATTATTGGGAAGAAACATTAAATGTATAAATAGGTTAGAAACTGCATTACGAAAGATGTGTTGTGAGTCCTGCCAAAGTGGATCTTTTTGTTAGCTTCCTCATACTTATTCTGTTCATTAAAGACCACATAAATATGAAAGGGATCTGTTAGTTTATTGCAAGCCATGTGCTACCAAATGTCATATTGCAGACCTCAACACCCTCAGCATCCCAAGTACAGTCTGTGCAAACAGGATTGTTCTGTGAAAGTTCCTTGGGAAAATGCATGTAGGCAGCAAATGTGTACTCACTGTACCATCTTATTTTAATCTGTGTTTTGATCAAGACTGTTCACTGACTTCTTTCAGCTGCACACAAATAATAAAAAAGCCCAAATTCTGTGGAACAAAAGCAACTGTAAAGACTTTTTCAGAAGGAGAGAGCAAAGTAAGGGAGAGGGAATTTCACCTGTCAGCAAGTCAGTGTCCTCTATAGCTGATGCCTTTAGCTATTTGAAAGCAAGGAGGAGTATAAAATCTCTAGGGTTTGTTTCAGCAAGGAATCTAAATACTGCAGTACCCAGTTCAGGCAGTGAAAAGAGCTGAGCATCCCTTGTAAAGGAGGGGCAGAAGGTCCTAAAGAGCTCCAGCTCCCAGCAGATATTAGGGCTCAGTTAATGCAATGTAGCCTGTTGAAGCCTTGCAAGTATACTCTGGATCAAGTCCCAAAGGCAAGATCAAACACCCATAAGGATAAAAAACCTGTCTCAAATAGAGTTCAACTTTCTAAGTCCAGACACTTCATTATAACAACATGCACATTGGGAAGCCTCACTCCCCAGGGTTTTTCCCTCATTCAATATAGCTGAAAAGTTAGATACTTCTGATTGCAAAGGCAGAGCTGGCTGTGCAGGTAGCACCATCCTCTCTGGGCTTTGCTGGAGTGGCCCTCTTTGGCAGGCCCAGCGTGTGCCCCATGTGTGCTGGTGGAGCTGGGCTCAAGCTCTGAGCAGGACAGTGGTGGCTGCAGCCCCGGTGTTCAGCTGCTGGACTGGGGTCCCTGACCAGCAGGGATGGGGGAAGCCTGAGGTGAGGATGGCAGGGAGGAAAACAACAGGTTATCTACCTGCCTGACATGACAGAGGAAGATGTGTTTTCTAGTTTGTTTCCAGTATTTTTGCATTTTAAGGGAAATAGTGACTGGATGTGAATCAGCAAGAAGTCAGAGTTCTCCTGTCTGCTGGCATATGTTCCCTCAATGCCTTTGCTTGCATGTAGATATGTTCATGGCTAAATCTTCTGCATTTGTTAGAACCAAAATCTGCAGCCTATGTCTGTCTTATTTGTAGTCAAGTCTTCAGCCTCAGAGGCTGAAGTGGGGATGTTACAACGTTTAAGCACTCTGCCAAGTAACTGCCTGTAATTTTTAGTAACAAAAGAGAGGAAGAAACCAAGATGTTAGCAGAAGATTAGAATAAATAATGCTGCAACTGTCTTACTCTTTTGATGAATGAGCATGATTTTGAATACTGAGTATATGGATAACTGCATCTAGTCACAATGAGACAAAATGAAATAATGTGCTGTACAAATATCTATGCATAGGACAAGTATGTTCTGACATTTTCAATAGCCCCATGTTCTTTTGCACAAGTGAAAGCATGTGCATGCATGAATGTACACTAATTCACCAGAATCCTGCCAAAGACCTCTTATCTCAAATTAAGAAAATGGGGAGAAAGAAGCAATAGGCACAAATTAAAATATAGGAAATTTCATTTCCATAGGAAGTAATTTTTTTTTTTTCTGTGATGGTGATCAAGGTTGCCCACAGAGCTTGTGAATCTCCCTCTTTGGAGGCACTTATAACCCAATTTAACATGGCCCTGAGAAACCTACTTTGGCTAACCCTGATCAGAACAGAGGGCTTGGAATAGATGATCTCCAGAGATGCTTTCCAACCTCAGTGACACTCTGGTTTTGTGAACTGTAACAAGATAAGCCTCTCTGAGAGTGCATGATGTACGTTTCCCTAGTAACTTGCTGTTTCCAGAATGTCACTTGGTCTCTTTAGAGAAGTGAAATTCAGAAATGTTACAAAAAAAAATTAAATCTTTCTTTATTTTCTCCTTACATCATTTTTAATTTTTCCCTTGTAAACACTTCAAGATCTTTTCTAGTCATTGAATAGACTAATTTGTGTTTTCCTCTTTGTGTATGCTTTTCTGCAAGCTAATTTCTCATTACTGCTTCTCTCCTGCTCACAGTTTTTCACAAATGTTCACTTCCATCCTGGAACAGCTTGGAGCAATTGGTAGGACCAGACTGGATAGTATTGTTGACAAATTAGCTACTTACCATAATATAAAAATTATTTAGTTGTCATTATCTACCCCCCTTAAAATGATGAATTTTAGGAGATTTGATTGCATTAAATAAAGATCCCATTCCTTCAGATAAGTCACTTTGATCTGATGCTCCTGAACATTAACTTCCTGCCTCTTCTTGCATCTTCATGAATAGTTGCCTGTATATATTTGTATATGCAATTATTGCAATTCCTTAATATAAAGTAGGCCATGGGGTTTTTAATCCACATTATAGGCTTATACCTAGCATTTTCACACACGGATTGTTAGAATTTCTTATTTTTCCCCTTTTCTTTTTCCTGTTCTTTGCTTTTCTTTTTAAAACTCTTAATTATCATGATAAATGAGTGGCGACTCAGAAAACACAGAAAAGTGAAAAATTTATTTTCTCTAGATTTTAGAAAAGCAGGTTAACAATATGTGGAGTTCAAAAGCATCTGAAAGTGATGAGAAGAGGCAACTCACAAAGGCTGATACTGTCCTCAGCAAAGTGGCATTTCTCACCTACCCCCACCTCTGAAAAGCTCAGAGATACTGCGCTGTTAAGCACTGAGAGAAGTTGCTTACAGCTCAAATACTCACTCCTACACAAATTGATTTTCTTTGGCAGCTGTCAACAAAGCAGTTGTTTTCAAGGACAGACATTATTACTATTTTTTAAATTAAGTAGTTAATTGATTATATAACAGGCGTCCTCCCTTTACTGAGATGTTGAGCAGCTATTCTTGCCTAAGGGCTGTTGTCTACAGCATTCCTTCATATTCCTGTATCTGAAAGCTTTAAAGAAATCTGGGTATGTATCCATTTCCATTAAATGTAATTACATTCTTCATTTGCTTGCTTATGTAACCTTGAAAATTAAAGGGATAATACTCGTGGTCAAAGTTTTGGTTCTAGAGCTGATGTATCTTCATGTCCTATGCATTACGAAAGGTAGAAGATCACTCTAATTTTTAATGGGTTCCCTTCATCCATATTTCCCTCCGGCCCACCTGTAACTCACTATTTACTGTTTCAATCTCTGACTGAGGCATAGACATGTTTGTTGAGATGAAAACTGGTACCTCTAACTCCTTAACAAAGCTTTAGGTCATAACTTGACCTGTATAATCTTGACTTTCACCCTACGTGTTGCTGCATTATCTTATCTGCTGCTCCTTTCTAAGTTTCAAGCTGCAGTTTGTAGTTTATAAGTCCTTTATCACACAGAGCATAAATACTGTTCTACTAGTCACTGAATCTTCACACAGTTAGAGGAAATCTGTCAGTTTTTCTTGGACTAAATTACTCTTTGACTCCAAACTAGTTGGACAGAAATATGGTGTTGAAAAATGACAATTTCAGAAGCATGTCTTCCTCTTTGGTACCAGAGGAATGGCAGTGTTTATATTAATAGCTTTAGATTTCTTTGCAAGCCAGGTGTATCAAAAGAAGCTGAAGTGAACTGCATGGAAGCACTGATGTGAGTAGGAGCTATACAGGAGCAGGTGTCTTTACAGTATCCTCTTTATAGAGGAAAATGTTCTTTTACATTTTGAAGTAATTGTTCTGATCTCAGTCTCCATTTAAGAAAGGTTGTTTGAAACAAGAGCCACTGTAATTTATAAGCAGAATTTGTGAATTTTACAGATTTTATTTTAAAAATACAGTACAATTTTTTGAAACCTGGATTCAGAACCTGTTCTCATGATGAGTAATTCCTTATGTCAGGCATCACTTAGGATGCTGGAGACAGCTGCTAAGTTGTACTCAACTATGGTGACAGTCCTGGTTTCTTGGATTATTAGTAGGTTACAACTGTTTTTGCCGTTAGCTGAGAGCAAACATCAGAATTTTGCTAAGCTGCCTGCTACTGAAATTGGTGATACAGCTGTAAACAGTCTGTTGCATAAGATTGCTGAATTGTGATGTTGGGACCCAAACAGACCATCTAGTTCTGTTTTATTTGGTTGCTTGCTTGCTACCTGAAACTTTCACTGACGTTGACAATGTCAGAGGGTTAAATCACAGGCAAATTTTTGGTGATTTCCATCAGGGAAAATGCACTTCACCTTCAGAAAGGGCAGCATGATCTACAGCTTGTTTCAACGGAAGAGTTATAAATGAGTTCTACAGAGGTTTGTTGTTGAGACAAGCTCTGGAAATGAATTTTGTCGTATTGCAAGGTTTAGATGTACAAATGGATATTACTTTTAAATGTGCCAACTTCCATTCATTTTGTATCTTTAAATTAAGGACGTACTTTCCTCTGAGGCATGGTTACCTCTAGTGATCCTGTTCTAGCACATTTAAACAGCTCACATGTTGATGAAGGATCTTGTTTATTTTTCTGTGTTTCCTCAAATTACCTTCTCCATTTTTCTGTTCATGTCCTGGTACTGCTGTGCAAATCGATAGGATATATAATCAGAGAATGCTAAAGATAATTATATTACAGTTGTTCTTACTTACTGCTCTAGCAATTGAATGCATAAGGCTAATGCAATAAGCTAAAGGAGTATGCTCACAAACTCCATATAGGGCTATAACAACACCCATGGATAAATTAGTTTGATAGTATTCAATAGGACCAGTGAAAATCAGAGAGGTTTGACTTTTCCCAACGTGAATCTACCAGGTGATGCTGATATTGGCAAGCAGGCATGCATAAGTTTTCTGTCCAAGGTGTGCTGTATAAGGCAAAGTTTTTATTCCTATGGGCAGATTGGTCATAGACAGTATTTACATATATACAGCCTTTGAAATGTCAGTTACCACCAAGATTTAAATGTAGCCCTTAGAAGAACCAATTTCTCTTACTTCAACAGAATGATAAGAAAGGAAAACTAAGTATCTTTCCATGAATTCTTTTCTCCTCTGTATAAGTAATCATGTCAAATATTTAATATGATTAATTTTGAAAGTGACTGTATTTCAAGTAAGATACAGATTTTTTGTGGTTTTCTCATTTTGAGGGGGATACTGAATGAAGTTTTAGAAATTTTTTCTCCAAATTGATCAATATTTTAACCTATTAATATTTCATATTGCTTGTGACTTTGATAATTCCTTTGCAAAAAGATGTACTCTGGAAAAATATGAATGCATGTATATGAATTATAATATATGCATGATAGACTTTTCATTGCGTGAGCACCCATACTGGAAAAAGCCCAACTGGCAGCCAAAAGCATGAAGCTTCCTTCTTTTCAGAAATGATGAATGACAGTAAAAATATAAACATTCCAAATAATATATATAATCTGTAGATTGGATACAGGAAGTTAATAAAATAATTAGCTGAAACTCAAAATTCTTTTGACCAGCTGTAGTTACAGTACACAGTAAGTAGCTCAGTAGGGAAAATAAACAATAAAGGAAGTATACACAGCCTGCACTTCCAGATAGTAATGTCAGCTGTAGCATTGGCTCTGCCTTTAAATTATCCAGTTAGGGTTGGAGAAATGGAAATCATATAGAATGAGGTCTACATATACACAAAGCAATAATACCATCATTCAAGTGAGTACTGTTGAAGTCTGAAACTATAATTTACTTAATACCCTTGGAGGAAAGGTATGTAGCAGTGTGATGTCATTATCTTTTAGCAGCATTGAGATATTTAGGCCGTCAGTCATTGCATCAATCCAGCTCACACTAAGCATTACCAAAAATCATTACCATCTACTGACTTCCCAATGAAATGGTCTTTTTGTGAGACTCAATATTTGAAACATTGCAGCTGTGCTTTTCAAACGTGAAACTGCAAGTCATTCCAGTTAAAAGGTCAGAGCTTTTTCTGATCGAATTGTGCATAGATATTTGCTTGACAAGGCAAAATGAAATCATGTTATCCAAAGAAAATATTACGGCCTGGTTTTTTTCCCACTAATCTCTTTTGTAGTGGAAAATTTTGCATTTCAAGGCTGCTGAGTTCTGTCCTTTTGACTTCCCCTTCATTCTTTTGAAATGCAATTACTGTTCAATGAAATGTTATTGTGCTATCCTATTTTTACAGCTGCTCTATGATGTACTGTACAGTGTTGTAGTTAAATAACGTTGCTAAATTTTTTTCTTACATCAATTTATCAAAATTTTCTAATGAAGTAAAAGGCAAGGATCATAGTAATTTTGTGTGTTGTTTTGTAAACACAGGAAAATATCTGCAAAAACACATCACCAGGCAAATAACTTCAATATATTTGAAGGAATGGTCTGCCATGGAGTTCCAGTTGCGACAGTTTCAAGAGGCAAAGTGGTTTATGAAGGCGGAGTTTTCAATGTCACAGCAGGAGAAGGCAAATATGTCTCCCGTCCACCATTCCCTCCATATGTCTACAAACGAGTCAGGCAGCGGGAACAGGTTAATTAAACTAATAAATCTCTGAAACGCCTTGTACAACATGAGGATAACTAGCTCTTGGGAAGAGAAGTTTGGGGATTCAATGGTAATTTTCCGTACTAATCAAAATATGCCAAGGTGGGAGGAAAGGAAACGAAGGACTCAATTTTTATTGCTCCTTATCTTACAGAAAAATATTATAGACTAGTTCCTGCTCTTACAGTAGTCTGTACAGCTTGTGAACTAAGCCTCAGTACTTTTAAAAATAAACATGTCCTACTTTCAATAAAAATGGACAAAGTTTTTCTTCTGAGTAATCTAACTGCTACATTTCATCACTGATTTCACTGAAAATCAGAGAGCCTAAATATCATATGCAGGATGAAACCTTGCACCAAGGAAGAAATCAAAAATTTTCTAACTTTTTCATGGATGAAATATTTTGAGCTAAACCCTGCAGAGCATTGAACATTTTGCTGTCTTCCAGCAAGAATGTGTTAAAAGCTGAATATGTGCAAAGGGTACTGCTGGGCCAAGGAAGATAGCTCTGTTCAAGCTTTTGTTCTATTTTTTAAAGAAAAATATTTCAAATACATAAAGATTGAATTTTCAGTGTCTATTTACTGTGCAAGCATTCATGATGCTTTTGCATCCTTACTGTATTGTGAATAGGATTTTCAGAAGCACACTGAGTAAGTACACTTTAAAATCACCACCTGAATTAATGGGATTTGCTGCAGGATCTAAAAATTGAATCAGACTAGCATCCTTGTTTAATATGGCCCAGTGAAATGCCCCCAAGATAATTCTGTATATTTCCTTCTGCTGTTGTCTTGATGGACTGAGAAGGGCTTTGCTCCAAAGACCACAATTTCACAGGAGGTAGTGAGCTGCTTGCAAGTTCATACACATAATACAGTATCAAAACTACAATAAACTGAAATTTGTAAGATATTTGATAATTACACAATTCTGAAAGACTTCCATGAACATATCAGTTTTCATTTCCCTTCAAAGCTAGAGAGAATTTTCCCTTAACCCAAATATCAAATGCAGCATGTTTTCAAAAGTGATTTTTCAACCAGCTCGGCCTCCTGTAGCCAGCAGCTAGAATAGTGGGTGATAGATATCCAAACAAGGCAGAATTTGCTTCGTTTCATTGACATTTATTAACCTGATGTAATTAATCTGATGTATTAAAAACATCACTGGAAAATGTGAATACTCTAACAAATAGAAAAATCCATAATATGAGGTGGAACATGTCAAGTTGCTTCTTTAAAAAATGGATTTAGAATTGGTTTGTTACAGTGTTGAACATATTTAGCCACCCGACTCCTGATGAAAGCTGAAAATGGAACAGTTTAATCCCAGTGCATTACATAGAAAGATGGATTATCACAGGACTTCTATTTCAATAATGTCCAATTAGCAATTGCAAAGGAAGACAAAATAGTGAAATATTTTAAAAATTTTATTGCAGGTATCTCAACCTGTTCCTGTCAAGAGGGCACCATATACAGGCACGGTCTCAGGAACATCCGTCACGCAAAAATAACAGGCTCATTCCCCAGTTTTGGCTGTGCAGGTAACCATCTCCTTTGGTTAGTGAAAACTATTTAATGCTTCTCTGAAACTTCAAGAAAACAGAAGTGTAGCAGGTTGTCTATCTGGTGACAGGCTTGTCTGAAATAAGCCCTCTCAGAAGCTGAGTTGTCTTGGTATCTGTAAATTTGACGAAAAAGGTGTGGCAGCCCAGGTATGGAGAACCTAATTTTGATTGGAACCTCATTTAAAAAGTTCAGTTGAAAGAAACTGAGGGGTCTAACTGCTGAACTGAGACATGGGTATGAAGGCCCATCCAAAACCTGAGTTCGGTTAGCAACAGGAGAACAAAATGAAGGATGAATATTTGACTTCCAACTTTACAGAAAAAAAACCAAAATCACGAACAAAACCAGCTTGATGTGAAAAACTAAAATGTCAGTGTCTCTGTGTTACACGGTAGAACAGCCATTGAAAAGAGAATAGGTTTAGATTAGATATTAGGAAGAAATTCTTTACAGTAAAGCTGGTAAGGTGTAGGTGCTGGTGGGTTCGGTCTGGACCGGGCGTAGACGGACGGTCGGGAGATCTCTATAAGCAGATCTCGGAACACACGGTTTATTGCAAAGGGCGTGGGTATAGGGGCACTGCTTAAAGCTGCAGCTGGCAGCTCTGAGCAGGCCCAAGAGAGCAAGAGAGTAAGCGAGTGAGTAAGGAGAGAGAGAGCGAGAGGAGTGAGAGTGAAGAAGAAGTGATGAGAAAAGGATGGAATGGAATGGAATGGAATGGAATGGAATGGAATGGAATGGAATGGAATGGAATGGAATGGAATGGAATGGAATGGAATGGAATGGAATGGAATGGAATGGAATGGAATGGAATGGAATGGAATGGAATGGAATGGTGAAGTCCTGGTTACAATACAATAAATCATCTTCTGTACTGAATATTCTAATTGTCACTAACCAATCTAATACAAGATACAAATCCTATAGCATTTACATACAGCCTATAAGAGTTCTTATATTACCATAGAGTGTTACATCTTAACTTCTAAAAACTACTCTTTGGACCCCTTCTGCTGAGCTAGTAGGGTCTGCTCTGACCCTTGGACCTGCCTGAAAGAAGAGGGTATTGTTCAATCAAGAGGGGATTCCCTTCAGTGGCCATACCATTGTTTTCCAGTTGTTCAGTAACTAAGACTTGGTATTTCAAAAGTGGCTTTCATTTCGATGTCGCCTGTAGTTTTCATATTCCCAAAATCTTTTGTCAGGCAATCATATTTATAAGGCTTTCCTGTTTCATCTTCCCCAACAGTAAGGAACTGGAACAGGTTACCCAGAGAATTTGTGGATGCCCCATCCCTGGAAGCATTCAAGGCCAAGCTGGATGGATGGGGCTCTGAGCAGCCTGGTCTAATGGAAAGTGTCCCTGCCCATGGTAGAAAGGTTGGAACTAGATGATCTTTAAAGTTCCTTCCAACCCAAGCCATTCTGCGATTCCATGAATTGCTGCAGTCAGTGCCAGCAGTGTTTAATTAATATAAGCTCATCACTGCTAACAGAGGAGTAACACCCAGCATCTCCCCTTCCCTCCTCTCCGGTGTTCACAGTGTGTAACTTGGTTATTGACAATCTTTGTATATGCCCTGGTGCTTGGCAGATCTTTCTATGAGCTGATTTCCTTGCTAAGGCAGCAGAAATCAATTAGCCTTGTTTTCTCAGTCAGTTTTCTGTTAGCTTGGTGAGTTGAAGTGTCTCTTAGAAGGTCTTAAAATCAAGAATCAAGCACGGTTAGAAGGGAAAAGGGATTTTACCTCTCTATTTATTTAATGATCCTTAGGTGCACCACATCCAGGTGGAATGCGCCGAAATGCACGCCGCAATGCACCCCCACAATAGATTGAGTGACACTGTTGTGTTGCCCGAGGCAGCACAGCGTCCAGCTGCAGATGTCCTTGGTGTCAGCTGCAGCCTGCAGGGAAAGCTGGCTCATTCGCAAGGAGCGAGCCCCAAACAAAGGTGGTGTAAAAGGATCAGTGGAGGCAAAGGACAAAGCAGGGTCTTTGCATAGGTTCCTGCTGGTTTACTGCAGGTGGAGAGCCCAGGGACAAAGACCAGGGACAAAGACCAGGGATAAGAGAGAACACAGCCTTTTATATGGGGGTGAACAAAGGGAAACAACCAATTGGGATGGACTAAGGGGGAGGAGCCAACAGGGAAATATCCAATAGGGATAACCTAGGGGAGGGAATTACATGAGTAGACCAATGGGAGTGTCGAGGAAGGAAGAACTTTCCAGAACTAATACATAAGCAATTAAGGGAAATGCATAAACATGAGCTTATACATAAAACTGGATGGAGAACTCCTAAACCAGTAAACTTAAAACATGTAAACTAAGAACCACTAGGAGCATGGGAGCTCGCCATAACCAAGGGGTGAGGATTAGACCATGGTGGAGACCATGGAGGCCTGTCCACCAGTCTTCTGAATGCTCTGCTGCAGTGGCCACTGCCACATGCACCACAACAATTGAGTATAACATTATAGGTCTTACTAATTAGCATATCCATCAAAGATTCCCCAATGAGAGGCTTGAATGAGCCCCCCCTCCCCAAGGAACCTTCCCCTGGATGGTTCTATCTTAGTTTACAAAACGTGTTCTGGAGAGGACCTTGGTGTCTGGGGCATTCTGATCCCTAACTGTGAGGCTTCTAAGATGTTTAGTCTCCCAGCTTGATAAATAAGTCTAAGAATGTAGGCTAAAACCCACTAAGAATACAAAAGCTATATAAAGGTATATAAAAGGGGTATAAAAGAAAAGGCAAAAAAATCATCATGGCATCAGAAGAACATAGCGAAGATCACTGCAGTGCAGCATATGGATGGGGTGAGGCAGCTGGGGACAGGGACTAGTAACAGCCCCTCACTCTCTAACTGTTTAACAAGCAGAAGACCTGCTTCAGGAAAAGGTCAAAACTAGGTAAGTCCTTCAGCAAGCACAGTTAAGCCATGATGCTGCTGTGTGCCAGCTGCAGCTGAAATGATGTCTGCTACAGCAGGGGAGTTGATAAATATGGGTTGGGGGAACAGTGAGTGACAGGAAGCATGACAAAATCCAGGCTGAAGTTTTGGGTGCATATGTGTACCAACAATGAGATCAGCTGGTTTGAGAAATGATTTCCCAACAGATGAACAGAAAGCTCCAGTTTGCACCTCACTAAAATGAGTCTGTTCTTAGTGCTAATTAATATGGGATAGGAACAAACCTGCAATGGTTGGGGGGGTGAAATTAGCTTTTCCACATTTCATGGTATCATTCCTTTAAAGCTACCTTACAGTGAAACTCATCCAGGGCATCAGTAGCAGCAACAGAGTGCAGTATCCTATTTGTTTTTCTCTGCCATAAGGGAAAAGCTTTTCTAATAGAGAGCACTAAAGGCTAAAGCTTCAGTAGAGTGAGGGAGCAATAATCATTCTTTCTAGCTCCTAGCAGTCCTTCTCCATTATTACCTCTGAGTGAAAAATTGCAAAGAAGAGATTTTCTTTTGAAATATGATATCATATTGTCTTTTTCTTCTCTGTAGATAAAAGCAAATGAAAATGACCTTGCTGCCCCCACGAGCAGTGCCTTCTGGTTCCAGCAATCAATCCACAATCAACTTATCAAGAGCCAACATGAAACAACAGTAACCAATAAGCATTATATTTGTCTTCCTACATAAAATTGTCCTTGAAATTTTTCTTTGAAAAGATTTTTGCTATAATAATTGGAAAATTCCTTTTAGAAAATGGAGTAATAATAAAAAAATAACTACAATTATAATGTGGCAACAGCTCTGTACATTCTTAAAGTATGTAAGTTTTGGGATGGTATTTCTTAATGTTTATCTTCAAAAGGTATCAGCTAGCCAATAAAGTAAAAGCAATGAAAAATGGTGTTTAAGCACATTTTTTAAACTCCTGCTCTTTTGGGTCCCAAGAGATGAATCCTAATTGTCTAATTTTATATGTTAGGAAGACCTCTATTGTGCTTGGCAATGCAGAGAGTTCTGAGAGCAGATGCTGAATTTTATTTTTTAATTTTCCCTGTCTGGAAGGGGTCAGTACAGAAATATGCTGATTCAGCAGAGCACTCACTATTTTGGAGCTGCTGCCACATCTCCATGTCGCTGTCTTTAAAGAACTTTATGTATTTTGTCACTGCCAGCTGTACCACCAAGCATTTTTTGGTGGGTTCAAGTATTTCCTTCGTTGCACTCTAGGCAAACCTATGTGAACCATACTCATGAACTCACCTACAGTAATAGTTTGTGTTCTGGCTTTATGGAGAGACACACACCCATCACCTGAAGGCTTATGAAATGAGATCACCAGAGAAAAACATAATGCATTAATGTCAAAAAACATTTTTAACTGCAAGTGCGAAGTTTTTCTCAATGTAACTAATACTTTGTTTTTTGTAGGACAGGATTCCTAATTAGCAAAAAATCTTTTGCTCAATTATCTGATTTCCCTTTTCAGAGGTTGTTGTACTTTTAGAAGCATGATTCCGCTACCATGTCTAGACATATTTTGATTTGGAGAACTTGAATGTTGGTTAAAGTTGCACTTTCATATGTAATAGCTCTTCTTTTTAAGCAGCTGTCACTGGGAAAAATTTTAGAGAGTGGTTTAATCCCAGCTGGCAGCTAAGTACCACACAGACGCTCGCTCAATTTCCCCCCAGTTAGGTGGGGAAGAAAATCAGAAGAGTAAAAGTTAGAAAACTCTTAGGCTGGGATAAAGATATTTAATAGGTAGAGCAAAAGCCATGCACACAAGCAAAGCAAAACAAGGAATTCACTCCCCATCATCAGGCAGCTGTTCAGGCATCCCCAGGAAAGAACTCTGAACGTCCCTCCTGCTTCTTCCCCCAGTTTAACATGCTGAGCATGAGCACATGGTCCAGGGTATTCCTGGGGTCAGTTGAGGTCAGCTGTCTTGGGTGTGTCCCATCCCATCTGCTTGTGCACACCCAGCCCTCTTGCTGATGGGATGGGGTGAAAAGCAGAAAAGGCCTTGATGCTGTGTAAGCATTGCTCCTTGATAATGAAAACATCCTTAAATTATCAACACCATTTCCAGCACAGATCCAAAACATAACCCCACACTAGCCGCTGTGTAGAAAATTAACTCTACCTCAGCCAAAAGTAGCACAGAGAGAGATGAGGCCAACACAAAATCACCTGTACAGTGAGTTGACTGTCCTCTGTGCAGAAACAATGTAACCTGTACTTCTGTGCAACCCACAGGCCAAACAGGCCCAGAAAGTGCTGCATATTTTATGACATACCCATTAAACATATGATAATTACTAATATTTTTGACAGTGGAAAGCAGACTTGCAGTTCCTGCTATATTCACAGCCATACAGTGACGTATGAGCTTGTATGAAAAACAAACTCCTATTAGGTCAGTAGTTCTGGTGTCTCTAAAGAGCAAAGCAGGGTTTTCTTTGTAAGATGATGGAGGATAGTCATGGGTATGGTCGAGAAGATCTAGCACCACTTCCTGTTTCTCAGGTTTGTCTTTGAGGTGGCAGAACAGCAGAACCAACAATCCAGCACTATTACAATGACTATTACAATGACTATTACAAGGAAACGGAGTTCATTGTTCAGTACAGACTTCTGTACTGTCATGCTCTGCATCTCAGTTTGTTGCCCAGTCTCCCTGTACAATCAACAGAGAAAGAGATGCTTTTGCAACTTCATTTGTCTCTGCATCAAGATCTCACACAGGTCAGAAGAAACTGTCTGGAGCTGTTCTCCTTTGGGATGAGGTGGGCAGTTTTCTTGCAGTGCTGATTTGTCTCCATTGGCTACAAAGATTATGCAGTGTGTGTAACTATGGTGCTAATTTCTACTCTGCAGCTGCCTTCCATCTGTCTTTGCCTGTCAGAACTGGAACTTTCTTGTATAAAGGATGCCAGTCTTTTGTTTTGTCTCATCAGTAGCGCAGGTCAACCATAAATCCATTCTTTCCAATCAATCTTTTGCCACCTTGGAGTAAGAGCAGAAATGCAGTAAGAGTAATCTCCAAACCATGTACATGTATAATCTATGGAAAAATGTAAGATATTTTTAGGTTTCCTACTCATTTTTATTAGAAATGAGTGAGCTTCCTCCTATATAATTAGCAAAGAATTCCTGAGCCCTATATTGGTACTTACTGCTCTGTATCATGGATTATTCTTCCTAAGGGGGTTATACCTTTTTTTTCTTAAGAAAAACCTTCTTTTTAATTCCAGTGAGTCTTAACTATTGTGCAGATGTCATGAAAGAAACTACCTGCATTTTGTGAACTGGGATTTACACCAAATCATCTGCTGTATTTTTACATCCTTGAGTGCAACAAGTAATTGAGCCTGTCAGGTTTGTTATATTTATGAACATTTGTTTTGCCATGACACGTGCTGACCCTAGTACCTGAATCCTGCCTCAAGCCACAAGGTGCCAAGTAATAGCCCTTGAGGAACACTGTGACATCAAAAGAATTTCAACTGTGCCATTCAGGCACTCCTACTGAAGTTGAGGCTGTCAGACTGCAAATCTCTGTCATCCTTGTTCTTTTTCCACTTACATGGGCTATGCTATAATGGTGGGATCTTCGTAGGATGTAATTTTGGGACTGCCCAGGTCTCTACACAGAACATCCTTTCCTTGCTCAGCATTTCTCTTTGGAATGCTACTGGTTTCCACCTCTTTCTTGTATGGAAAGGCTGAAGATTCAAACACATTGTTAAAGTAAGGAAAAAACTCATATTTTCATCGCTCTCCCTACTCAGACAGAAATTTGGGATCTTTAGTACTCCATTCTCTCTGGTGATGTGGATTCCAGAGGCAGGAGCAGAAAAGCAGTTTGGGAGATCTGATCCCTGCTTACACAATACTGCTTTCATCCACATCATTTGGCAGTGAAAGCCTCATATAGACAGTAGGTGTTTATTGCCCGGTTGCTGGCACTCAGTTCACCACCTGTGACACTCACGGCTGTGGTGCAGTCACCCACACCTGCAGCACTTCTCTCTTCAGCCTGCAGCACCAGGGATGGATCTCTGCAGAGCAGCAGTACTGAGCCCTGTGGCTGTACTGGGCCACTGGAGGGCAGGGCAGGTATAATGTATCAGCAGTGAAAGGAGAAGGAAGGTACTCTCATGCACAGCAGCACCCCTGAAGCATGCTCACGTTTTGAAATCTGTGCTCCTAAAGTCGACAATAACACCCCTATTTTCAGGCTTTATTTCATCAGCAGCAGAGAGTGATCCTTTGATCCTTACTGTCCACTTTTGAGATGTAAAACAGAATTAGAGGAAAGGTTTTGATTATTCATTTCTTTTTTAACTGCATCTCTGGGCTATTTAAACTGCGATGGAAACAGTGAGTCCATGTGATAATATTGACAGAGCAGGGGTCACGGTTACAGCAGTTGTAAACCCCGCATCCTCCGACTTTGCACACCCAGCGGGTCACACGAAATGCTGCAACAAAACTAGCACAGAGGAAAAGAAACCTTTAGCTTGGCTTTGCTTTAGAAGCCAGCCAGGTTTGGGGGTATGGGGTGGTGATAAGGAGAGGTTCATAAACACTGTTACTGAAAGGAAATATCCTTGTTTGTATTCCACTCCAGGAAGGTCAGGAGCACTAGCATGTCTCTCTGAATTACTTTCACAAGACAATAATTCATTAATTTTACAAACCAGATTTGATCCAATTGAAGGATTTTTCACAGTAAATCAAACAGCTTCTACACTAGTGAGGAATGTTTTAAAAGGAAGTTGAGTTCTGCTGTGAGCTGAGAGCAGGACAGGGATGAATAAGTTAAAAGCCAAATCCCAAATCCAGACTTCTCAGACTCTTGTTCTGAGAATGCATTTCTGACAAGCCCTAGACAGTCATTTAGAGACAAAGCCCAGTAACGTGATATTAAACCAACAAATGAATAAAAATCCTTAATTTCAACGGCACCTATAGTTCCCTTGTGCTCAGCAGAAAGAAAAGCATTGTATACTTTTATGTATGAGAAAGAATGATGTTGGAGATGAAAAGAGGAAAGAAGATTATGAATGACGGAAGAGCCAAAATAAAATGTAGGAAATCTGAGGAGAGGGTAGGCAAGAAGAGGAACAGAAATAATTGTGGGTGGAATGCTGGTTTTTTATTGGAACTTGTACACTTTTTTTTAAGAAAAGAGAACGACTGAATCCTGCGGTTGAGGGTTATGGTAAACAGAGAGACCAAGGAAATAGCTGAACAACTTGCAGAGGAGACAGCTGAAGATAAACAAACCCCCAGACTTCCCCTACTCACCGGACAGAAACAAATGGGAGAAAATAAAAAGAAAATAAGGTCTGGAGAAAATGAGAAGTATGTTGCTGTGCAATTTCAGGGGAGCAACAGACCTGTACAGCTGTACAGCTAAAGAAAGACACTGAACAGCTGAAGGAATATGTTTAGTCAGGGTCAGGGTAAGAACTGTCCTACCACTGAGATAAAACTCAAGGCTGAGGTATAGAAGGTGAACTTGATTCAGAAAAGATTTAGAAAAAATTTAAAAAGTAGGTTCAGAATGTGCCATTTCCCCTGATAGACCAGGTTTAGCGAGATGGGGGAGAGCAAATTTATCTCCTTTGCCTGCTGTTCAGCTCATCTTCAGCATACAGGTATGCATGTGTATGGTCACAGAAACAAAGTGTGTGTTAGTCCACTCAAGTATGTGACTCTTGTATGAGTGTAATGGTAACAATATTTGTCAGGTGGCACCCTTGATGCTGGCACAGCATATTCACAAATTAAAACCTGCTTTTGCTGTGCATATCTAGTATTTTTCCTGCAATGTGCTGTGTTAACGTCAATAATCACAGAATGGCTGAGGCTGTCAGGCAGCTCTAGAGATATCTCCTCTAGCTCTGCTGCTCGGAGCTGCTCAGAGCCATGTCTAGTGGGTTTTGAGTATCTCCAAGGATGGAGATTCCATAACTGCTCTGGGCATCCCATTCCAGTGTTTGACCACACTCACAGTAAGAAAGTTTTTCTTGTGTTTCAGTGATATACCAGTCAACTTTCTGACCTTTATGTTTGGAAGCAGCTACCAGGGGAAATTGTTCAATCACCTTCCCACAGATTGAGATGAGTCTGACAAATCTGTAGTTTCTCAGATTTTCCTTCTTTCACTGCTTGAAAATGGGAGTGACACGTGCTTTCTTCCAGTCCTCAGTAATCCCTCCTGATCACCATGACCGTCTACAAAAAAACTGAGATGCCTCTCAGTGACATCAACCAGTACCCTCCATACACATGGATTCCTCCCATCATGTCTTGAGGTGTTTGAGTGCTCCTGTGTGTTTGAGTGCTCTCTAACCATTAGGGGTAAGTCTTCCTTGCTCCAGCCTTTCCTTCAGGTCTGAGTGGTCTGGTATGGCTAAAGATCAGTCTTACCTGTAAAGACCAAGATAAAGAAATACCTCAGGCTTTTCCATGTCTTCTGTCACTAGTAGTGTGGTCAAGCATCTAGGTAAAATATTTACCAGAACTGAACATGTTGTACGGAATTAAAATTATTTACCCAAGAAGGATTGTCTTTTACCAGTTTGAAGGGCAAACTAAGCAATACTTAATTGTCCTGACAGATAGCAGTGGGAGCGTCCACATTCAACATTGGCTGAATTTCCTAAAGTGCAGGTATGACATTGGCCTGAGACTCTACTCCAGAACTCAAAGTCCTAACAGATTTAGGCATCTCTCCCAACGACTGACCCACATCTGAGTCCTTTTGATGAACCATTCCCATGAGCTCCAAAGCTTTCACTTGCTCCTTGCAGAACAACAGAGAGAAAAGGTATTCTGAGCGGCAATACCATCAAACAGGAATGGCAAGAAACTCCACAGTTTTCCTCCTGATGACAAGTGAAGCAGGTGGTGGTGTTTTGTCAACCAGACTTGCCCCCATATTTGGGCTTGTCACCAGCTTGTCCTTTGGGATTGAAAGGAGCACATACAACTCCTGCCAGCAATTAGTCAGAATGCTGCCAAAAAATGTTCAGCTCTTAATGACATGTAGCTCTTCCCCTTTCATGTGCAATGGTAACAAGAGTGTATCTTCTTATCAATAGTACCTGGATAGCTATTCTGTTCTGTGAGTCCAAATTTAGAGCAACCTTCTAATTGCTTCTCTCTCACCAGAATGCTTCTTGCTACTGGTGCTTGACAGTAGCACCTAAAATACAAGCTGATGTTCTGCTACTATTCAGGGGTGTCCCACTTCAGCAAAAAGGACACAGTCAGGCCTCTCAGAGACATTCAGCACAACCCTCAATCATGCACGGCTTTAATCCAGCACCATTTTCCAGAGACAAATTGTTGTCACACCAGGAACCTGAACCACCTGCATCCATGGAGAAGTGAGACTTTGGAAGGCCCAAAGAAAAGAAGTCTTTGTGTTTTTCAGTGGTTTAGGCAGAAAATAACTTCTGGCACTTGCTATCATAGAGTTTTAAGTCTTAATTCATTCAGAAAACAGAGACATTGATCAATGGCTGTCCTGAAACCATGCATTTATTATAGAGGAAGAGAGCAGAATTTCCTATTATCCAGCCTAAAAAAGGAAGTTGGCTGTGGCTGAAAATCAGAAATATACTGCCTGTTGGGCACATTTTTTAGCTCTACATTAAATCTCTAAAGCTACATCAGTCATTCCTATGTCTTTAGGCATTTTGCATTTGTTCTTGTATCATATGAAGGTCACATCACCAATGTTGGCTGAATGGGTGAAGCACTTCAGTATTGGCTCAATTTTATTTCATTGAGGGCAGTTGTGCTTATGCAACATATTTAAGCCCATTTTTGTCTCTTCTGCAAGGTTCCTCAGTCTGCAAGATTTGAAACATTGTTCACCTCTATGTATATGCCCCACCCTTTAAAGACACTCTGTTGGCACCCACAGCACCTGATTCCTCTCTCTTCTAGCTCTCGTGAGCATTCTCACTTCTACCTGTTACATGACCTCTCTCATGATTATCAAAGGCATGGTACAATCTGTGCTAGTGGTACATTCTATAGATACATGGAAGTGGGAGACTGAGACCAAGTAAGGAATTCTGTGTGGGAGACTAGGTAAGAGACTAGGAGCTAGGGATGACAAAGATCCAGGCTGAAGGGCTTGAGGCTTAAGAAATAGATAAAAATGTCTAGAAACATCTAAACCGCATCCCAGAAGGCAAGGGACAGCCTCTGCTGTGTCTTCTATCTTCAGTGTCTGGCAAACATGAAGAAGACAAACCTGCTGCTGCCATTACATCCTCTGTTAGCTGAACCCAAAGAGGTTTGTTCTGTAGTCCTAAAAGCTCCAGACTGTTTTATTGCTTTTAAACAGAAGAACAGATCATCCATGATTTTCTCAAGTTTCTCAGATAATGTAGACCCCAAGTTGAAAACCAAGTATTAATTCAGTCCAGGGCAATCTGTGGTGAACTGCACACTATCCACAATGGCATCCTTTCCAAAATACTGCTGCTCACCCTTTGAGTTTGAAATTTTTACATTTTAGAATTGACATTCCATAGGAAAGATGGTGTGAAACACAGGTGGAACTAAAGCATCTCAGTCATATCCAAAGATTCACTTGGTCTTTTTCACATCATGCTGTCATTCTGCTACACTCCTTTCTTTCTTCCTCACTGCCTCTCTTGCCTTGAGTATTGGAAACCAAAAGTTGACCTGAAAAGACAGAAATATGATCTATATGGTAGTATTACTGAGTTAAGCTCACCCAGACACTAATAGCCTGTACAGTCATTGAAGGCTGTAAAAAACCCAAACTTAAACAAACTGTATGTGTGTGCTGCTATCTGTCTGGATTTGCCTTAGATATATACACGTGTGTTAGTTATTTCCATTTGTGTGTGTGTATGTATATGTATATATATACGTACAGGATAAATGTTTTAGCAAGCAAAAAGTTCTGTTTCCTAATGGTATTTACAGTCACACTGTGTTTTAAAACAGAAATGTATCACCTTCCATTTTGCTAAGCAATATTGGAACATCTTTCTCAACATTTAAGGCTGTTCTTACTGCCTAGCACTTGCTGTCTAGATTGCAGGAATACTCTAAGTGCTTTTCATATGTTCATGAAAACAAAGTTTCTTCTGTGGAGGACTCTGAATCCGGGAAGTATTTTCTTGCCAGCACATAGTCATTTGAGCATACCAATATCATGTCTGAGGCATGTGTGTTGAAGTACAGAACAAAACAATTAGATGTTCTAATCTTACCATTAGGTAATTTGTCTCTGGCTCCTGAGCATAGGGGAAAGCCTATTAGCACATAATTGAAGTTAACAAGTGTTTAAGTATTTCCTGGATCTGGCTACCACCCAGTGAGAAGATTTGGGTTTTTTTCCCCAGAGCTAATGGCTTACCGTTCTTGCAAACATGTTCTTCCCAGTTTTCTCTTGTAGCTTTCCTCTTTTTTTGAGTAATTTTGCATGCAAATAATGTATCCGTTTTATCTCAGTGTCAGGATAAAAGGAAGCTGACACGAGTATTTTAAGTTGGGTCAGGAGGCCAGAGAATAACCCAAAAATGATTAAGAAGAAGATGATAACTCCAAGCTGGATCCATGTTGTGGAGAGAGAGAGCTCTGGATGAGGGATGCAGTTATGCTTAAACAAAGGGATCTTGAAAGAATCAGTCTTTGCAATATGCTCTTTCATAGAAATGATATAGCTTTTCTCATTCTTCTGCACAAGAAAAGGTGAAAAAAAGGCATTGGTTATAATACTGACTCCCTCCTTTCTTAATATTTCTCCCACTGGACATTCAGATTTACAAAGGACCCTAAATCATCTAGACCATCCAGTGTCTATATATGGTATGCTCAAAACAATAAATTTATTGGCTATTTATAAATGTTTTGGACTGTATTTTCATGACTCCTCTTGGGACAATGTCCAGCATTTTGGAACATTAAGAACTTACCTTCTCAGTGGCTCTGTTGGGGAAATATTTGGCTAATCTGGTTATAATGATTTAATATTTTTCCACTCCTATGACTCTGCTCAGATGCCCTGTTGGAGGGTCCTTCGTTGAGAGTAAAACTGAAGATCAGGGTGTTTGTCCCTTTGGTTTTGTCTCAGCACATGATCAGCAGTGCTTCCACACCATAGTGGTTTAACACCAGCCAGAAGTCAAACTCCAAATAAGCCTCTCCCCTTCTGGTAAGAGAGGAACAAAGGCAGAGACTATGGGTTGAGATAAGTTACTGAAAGCAACAAGCAATGGAATAAGAGATGCACAGTAACAGCAGCAATATTAATAACAAAAGTATATAAAAAGAGAAGGTGGTTTACCCATGAAAGGTATTCACCACCTCAGTTTAGTTCCATGGTGCCCTGGGACAAAGACAAGATGGTGGATGCTCCCCATAGGTGATGTCCATGTGGCCTCCAGATGGTGGCTCTTCCCATGCCTGCCACCACATGGCATTCCCCAGACAAGGTGACAGGCACTCACCACAGCACTCTCCCTGTCCCCACGCCCGAGCTAGCAGAAAACAATAACAGACAAACTCCTGAAAGCAAGACTGTCTGTGTCACACCACGCCACCGCTTTGGACGCTGGATTCAGCTCTGTGCAGTTGCTTCCAGTACCGGCCCTGCCACTATTGACTGCTCCACCCAGCTTCCCTCGGCTCCTTTTGGCTCAGCTCAGACTTGTCTGGGCTCAGGCTTGCCCCCGCCACTCTGTTCGCTGCAGCTGCCTCCCACACCAGCACTGTTTTTCAGCACCATATGCCTGAGTCAAGTCTCAGACGAACAGGAAGGCGGTGGGCAGCAAAGGACAGGGTAGGCAGGGGCAGGACTGATCCTGACAACCTTCCTGAAGGAGAGAGGGAAGCAAAAAAGTTGCACATCCAGGGGTGCTCACCCTTTCTTCACCCTGAAACCACACCTGCAGTGATGTTGTGGGTGGTATAGAACAGCAATCCAGCCATGCCCACATGGCACTAAGCCCCATCCCCTCTCTGCATCCAGGCACCGGCCCAGGCAATGCTCTGACCAAAGGTTGTCGCACAGACGAGGCTGCCTGTCCTGCTCTTGTAGGTGCCTTTACTTAGCTGATGTCTTTCACTGCTTGTGGACCGAAACGTTTAATGAGAGAGGTAAATTAGACATGCTTCTGGGACCATACTGGCAGGCAACTTTCTGTTCTATGTGTAGGAACACAGTAGAGACACTGAATAACCCAGTCTCTTTTCTGATCTTGTCAGAGGAATAACAAACTCTTCCTTGTGGATTTTCTAATCACCTTACAGAGGCCAGGCACTTCTGTTAGGTGTTCGTTGGAGAAATCAAGTTTCCAAAGCATGCTACCCATTTTCAGCCTGTCAGCCTTTCCTTGACATTATCCTGTTCCAAACTATCTCAGGATATTTTATCCCTAAACTGAACTGATGTATAGGCAAGGAAAATCTTAATTAGGAACTCAATATGAAACAGGGGTACTAGTGCATGAAGAACTTTATTGTTCATGCTAATTAATAAACATCTCAAGTCTCTGAGTCTGTCCTGCTCACGCGGCTTCCAGACTCCCTGAGATCAGCAGCCCTGAGGCTTGATATAACAAATCTGTTGAGGTTAAATTTTACATTTTAATGTAATTAGCTTTCCTTGGGGAACTAGAAACAATCTGATGATGGCATAGTTTTCTGTTTTGAAGGAGTCAACCAGCTTTCCATGTGAGTGAACAATGCACATAGAGAAAATTCGTAGTGCAGGAACCATGCATCAGCCAGGCATGGTCAGGCTCAGGACTTCTGTCCATAGGTAGTGGGACTAAGCTCCTTTGCCCTGACTTGGGTCATGCCCAAGGCAGGTCATGGTAAGAGGCTGCCCTCAAGGTACAAAGGATAGAAAAACAGGCAAAACCAAACACAACAGTATGCAGCAAATGTGAGGCTACTACAACAGGTTGATTAGGGTCACGATCAGTTGGGTTCTTAGTATCTCCAGGGATGGAGACCCCACAACCTGTCTCAGAAACTTGTTCTATTGTTTGATCACCTGAAGATTAAACAAAAATGTATTTCCTTCAGTTTGTCCTAATTGTCTCTTCTCCCTGCACTGTGCACCACTGAGAAGTCATAGAATCATAGAACCATTAAGGTTGGAAAAGACCTAACTCCAAGATCATGGAGTCCAGTCGTTGACCAAATAACACTATAACAACTAAACCATTGAGTTGTTTCTTGAATACTTCTAGGGATGGTTACTCCATTACTTCTCTGGGCAGTCCCTTCCAATTCTTGACAACCCTTTCATTGAAGAAATTTCTCCTGTGTCTGGCTCCTTTTGTTACACCCACTCCCCATCACTTATTTACACGCACTTGTAAAATCCCCCTGAATCATCTCTCCTTCAGCCTGAACAGCCCCAACCTCTTCTCACATGACAGTGCTTCAAGTCCCTTAATCATCTTCCTGACCCTTTCCTTGGCTCCTCACTCTAGTATATGCCCTTCTACTGGGTCTCAGCAGTGCTAAGCAGAGAGGAAGGATCACATCCTACAGCTTACTGGCAATGCTCTGCTTAATGCAGCCCAGATTAGCACTTTCTTTGCCGTAAGGGCACATTGCAGGCTTGTGGTCAACTTGGTGTCCAGCTCTCAAGGCCTTTTTGTGCAAAAAAAGCCACCTCCCAGTCAGCTCCCAACATGTAACATGCATGGAGTTGTTTCTCTTCAAGGACTGCAAGACACGGCACGTTCCTTTGCTGAACATTGTGAGGTTCCTCTCGGGCCAGTTTTCTAGCCGTTTCAAGACCTTCTGACTGATAGCACAATCCATTGGTATTTCAGACCTCTTCCAAGTTCTATATTGTCTGCAGGCTTGTGTGGCTACAATCTGTCTTTGCAGGTCATTAATGAAGAGGTTAAATAATATAGGTTCCAGTGTCTACTCCTGGGGGACATCAGAAGTTGGTTTGTACCACAAGACAGAACTTTTTGAGTCCAAGAGTTCAGTCAATTTTCTGTTCACATCATTCTCCATTTATGTAGCCCACACTTTATCAGATTGTCGATGAAGATGCTGTATTCCAGCGTTCCAGCATTGGAAACCTTAATAAAAGCACAGTCAGCATCCACTGTTCTCCCTTCATCCAGCAACCTAGTGTTTGTATCACAGAAAACTCTTAGATTGGTCAAGTATGATTTAGCCTTTATAAATCCATGCTTAATACTCCTAATAGATTTCCTGGCCTTCACATGTACAAAAATGACTTCCATTATTATATCCTCTGTCATCTTCCCAGGGATAAAGGTGAGGATGACTAGACTGTAGGTCCCTGGATTGTCCTCCTTCCCCTCCCTGAAGATGGGAGTAACATCTGCTTTCTTCTGCTCTCCAGGAACATCTCCCAGGCTCCATGACATTTCAAAGACAATCAAAAGTGGCCTTGCAGTGACATCAGCCAGCACCTTCAGCACCCATGCATGCCTCCCATCAGTTCCCATGGTTGCACATTTGCTTAAATGTGCCTTAGCTTAATTCTCCTCCACCAAGGGTAAGTCTTCCTTACTCCACACTTGCCCTTATCTCAAAGGCCTGCGATTCCTAAGGGATGGTCTTCCTAGGAATGGCACAGCTGAAGATGCCATTCAGTACCCTGGGCTTTCTGTGTCCTTTGTTGCCACCAGGACCCCTCCTGCTTTTCACAGTGGACCTACATTTCCCCATGTCTTTTGTTTGCTGCTTATGGACCTGTAGAAGCCCTTTGTGCTGCCTATCACCCGCCTTACCTGATTCAGCTCCAGGTGGGCTTTGGCTTTCCTGTCCCCATCCTTATACAATCAGTGTATCTGCATTCCTCCTGGGACTGCTGTCCCTTCTTTCACCTAGTCTATGCTTTGTTCAGGAGCTCCTTGCTCACCCATGCTGGCCTCCTGCTGTCCTTGCTTGGTTTAGTTGGTATGAATAATTCTTGAGCTATCAAATTGGGCAGCTTTACTTTGCAGTAAAGGTGAAATCTCCACCTTTAAGTGTATTCGGACAAGATCCTGAGCAATCTGATCTGTCTCTGAAGTTTGCCACAGAATCACAGAATATTCTGAGTTGGAAGGGACCCACAAGGACCATCAAGTCCAACTGTTAAGTGAATTGCCCACAGCCTCAAACCCACAACCTTGGTGTTACTAGCAGCATGCTCTAGCCAGTTGTTCATCCAACCTTGTTTTGAGCATGAGGTTGGTCTTGATGGCCTCCAGACTTATCTTCCAACCTAGTTAATCGTTCTCTATGCTGCTGCTGCTGCTCCTGCTAGAGGAACCAGGAGCTTTTGGTGACAAGTTACTATTTCGTGTGTACACACCCATGCATACAACGGATGAGCTCCTCACACTACTCAGTTAAAGAAAGGTAGGCATCTCTTACATTAGTGTCACAGTGACTTTTGACTATAAAAGTAGTGCTTCACAAATATCTGTTCTGTGAGTTGTCAAATTTACGCTTCCAGTTTCCTTCATATATATATATCTGGAAGAATGAAAGCCCTTCTTCTAAAATTTACCATTCTCTAGAAATATTACAATGCTCTGGAAAGAACTGGTCAAGTATGATTTAGCCTTTAGTCTGGTTCCATCCAACATATGTATCTGTAGAGGCAATGGCCCTTTTTGAAATGAATGATATTCCAGGAAAGAATATGCTGAAGATGAAGGGAAAATTTTCAATGCTAAACTAAGAAATATATGGTACTGATAAGTACTTACATTCTGAAAGAGACTGAGTTGAATGTCTAGATCCGGTACTTCTTGGAGATATTTGTTCACAGAAATAATTAACAAATAAAACAAAGAGTCTACTGCAGCAAACAGAAGCCAGATGCAAAGATGAATAATTACAGGGAGAAAAGAACACAGCATTTTTTTCCTGTCCTTTCTTGTGAAGAAGAAAGATGGGATTGTCACATAATCTTTTCTCTCTTTTCTGTTAAGTGGCAGAAGACAGGGTCTTTGCTGTTGCTTTTGGTGCTCATCAAATGCAATGAACTGTTTTGTGATATAAGTATTCTTAAATTTGGTGCTATGAGAACCCACAAATTTTTTGATAAAGAGGCCAGTTCCAAAGGAAACTAGAAAAACCCCAACTATAGGCAATACTTTCTGACCTATATAGGGCAGTATAGTCAACATAAAAGATAGCTGGTTAGCCATTCTCTGGATTTCTTGCTCTGTCTCGTTTAGCTCTTGTTTTAATGCACCATCTGAAATTGAGTAAGATGGTGTGAATTCATGCTTTA